>NC_056730.1:342673482-342677898 GCF_019279795.1 Protopterus annectens | reverse complement strand
TACTATCTGAAACACGCTCACAGTGGCTTACACGCGCGCACACATGCTTACACGGTTCAGAATCTACTTATTCGGGTTAAAACGCACATACACCCACGCAAACAATGTTACACGTCTGCCAACAGCCTCCAACATACTCAGCCCACCCTACACGCGTGCACACCCGCCCAAACAGTGTTAAACATCTCCCAACACACTCCCACATGCTCAGACTGCCTTACATGCACGCACACTGTCCTACTCGCGCTTCATGGCGTGCACACGTGTGCATGCATGCCCAGCAAGAAACTTTGGTGTAAGTAACAGTGTACACCTTCCATTTCTTGACTTTCCATGACTTATCTAGTGACACACCTCTTTCCATGATCTGTGCCTATCATCTGTCATGTTACACTGGCCTCCAATGAACTGCATTTCTTTCTACCATTCCCCGCTGTGATGTCACCTATCTCCTACTCTATTCCTCCCCCTTATGTATCTCTTACACTACTCAGACTGTGCTCATTTGCTATGTGACTGTGAGATTCAGTATCCAAACCCTCATTTACATGAGATTGCCTGTTAATGCTTAGTTACATGTCTTAGACTCAGCTTCCCCCCTTAGCAACCACTACACGGTGGCCATGTTGGTTTTGGTCTGCTGGTCCCTGCATTGTCATTCCATGTATTGCATGAAACCCACATTTGTGGGTTTATAATCTTCTTTTTTATGTTTTTATGCAGCGCAGCCCGTTTGCGTGGGGCTGCGCTGGGTTTAAACATTGGCAATCGCCGAAAAAAAACAATTATAATTTTATTATTTTGGCATAGGGTTGTATTGCCAATGGCCACATATTTGGCATTGGCATGCTGCCTGAGTCATATGCAACCTTTTTTTGGAGCTGACATGGCTCCGTTGTGGAATTTGCAGAAATGTACTCAGTTGTCAACTGAGTGCATTTCTGCAGCTAAAACATCTCCTACACGGACTGGTTTCTGCTTCGTGGATCGCTAATATACCTCATTTGCATACCTTTCGGATGCAAGTGAGGTATTTAGCATGTCCACGCCCAGTCCGTGTAAGAGACGTTTTAGCTGGTCTCTTACACGGAGCTTAGGGCTGTTCCTGGATCACGAGGCTTGCATGGAGTGTTGCACGTCTCTTACACTCTGTGCAAGCCTTCATGAATCCTGCCCAATGTGTTTAGGAAGTACAAGGAAACATGGAAGGAGGAAAGCAGGAAAACAATAATGAAGGAGGAAGAAACAAGAAAGGCAGTCAGAAAGTAAATGAACCACGGTGAAAAAAGAAATAGTAATTTAGTCAGAAATAGAAATAATATATTGTATACATACAAGAGTGCATTGGGAACAATAAAGTTATTAATACTGAATATTTATGAGAAGTACAAAGATGAGCAGAAAAGCATGACATAAATGTAGTGCTAAAAACGAAGTGACATCAAAAGACAGAGTCAGTAGAAGTTTCTGAAACAGTGCTTATATAGAAGAAAGTACAAAGGCTTGTGAAACAACTTAGGAAACTAAAGTTTCATAAGGTTACTGGGCTTGACAGGATTCCTCCTAGAACTCATAGAAGAGAGCTTATAATACCATAAATAGTATAATCTATCAAAAAAGGCAATGTTCCTGAAATCTAAGATGGCCACCCTTACAATCTTATTTGTACTTAGCTAAACTAACCCACACTGATACTACACAGACCATCCCACTGATATTGACAACATACTGGCAGATAGATTTAGTGCAAACTTCACCTCCCTCTCACCTTCAAAAGGCCCCACAACAATACCGGAAAAGTGTAGTGTCCCAGAAATCACAGAAGCACAGGTGAAAACAGCCCTTTCAAAAGCCAAAAACACAGCATCAATGGGGCCAGATGGTGTCCCAGGCTGCGTCTTGCATGAACTACAGAACAAACTAACCCCCCACTTAAACACGCTGTTCAGCCTCAGCCTCTCCACAGGCTATGTGCCCATAGAATGGTGCACAGCAATGGTTATTCCGCTCCACAAAGGAGGAGCCACAACTGACCCTGGTAACTATCGCCCCATAAGCATGACTAGCCTGGTCTGCAAGGCTATGGAGCGCATCATCATGGAACTCATTAACAAAGACATTGGGAACCTCCAAACACTTAACCCGACCCAGTTCAGCTTTGTTAAGGGCAGATCATGCCTACTAAACCTGGTTGACTTCTTTGAGACAGTTACCAAGGCCATAGACGAGGGAAAGGTGGTTCACACAGCCTACCTTGATCTCTCCAAGGCGTTCGACACCATTTCTCACTCAGGTATTATAGAAAAACTCACCAGCCTGAACATAAACTCCTACATCACAAGATGGGTTGCCAACGGGCTTACAGACAGAACTCACATGGTAAGAGTAGTGGGCTCCAGGTCTGACTCTAAACCAATCACAAGTGGTGTCCTGCAAGGCTCAGTTCTGGGACCCCTACTGTTCGGCATATATTTCTCAGAAGTACAGGCAAACACAGGAGGACTATGGCTAACCAAGTTCGCCGATGACTGCAAACTGGGAGCCATAATTGACTCTCCAGCTGACACGGACATCCTCCAAAAAGGCCTTACTGAGACAGACACCTAGTGTCAAAGTCATGGCCTCAAGCTAAATGCCAAAAAATGCATAGTCATCCCATTTGGGAAAAACAAAACACCCACAAATTACCACATAGGCGGCAGCCCCCTTAATACAGAAGAGGTAATAAGAGTTCTGGGGACCCAGGTAGATAGGAATCTCTCCTTTGACAATCATATTGCCAAAGTAGTTAGGAAATCCTTCTATGCGGCCCATCTAATTACTAAGGGGTTCGCATCTAGAAATAAAGAGGTTATAGTGCCCCTCTACTCGTCACTCATCAGACCCATCATAGAGTACAATGCCCCATTTGTGATGTACCTCACGAGACACTTCCAACAGCTTGAAAGACCACAAAGCACCTCACCAAGAGGATTACTGGCCTCAAACATATGTCCTATGCAGCCCGAATGAAAAAACTCTGGCTGTACTCAGTGGCCTATGGCTTACTCAGAGGTGATCTCTGCCTGACTTACAAAGCCATGTCCAACTCAGAATTGATGGACATGCTCCACCTAAAGAAATCCAAGTCACTGCGAGCCACGTGCTCTAGTGAGCTAAACCTCGCCACAACAATAAATAGAACATGCTGGAGGGATAGATTCCTGTCACAGAGACTCCCCATGCTTTGGAACAAAATTCCTAAATACATTAGGCAGAGCCCCTCACTAACACTCTTCAAGAGAAGCCTTGACGAGTGGATGGGTAACAGAAAGTACACCCCTGGGATCACTTCATTGGCTCTGCTTGACAGAGGCTCAGTTAACTAATCAATGGGGCGGCGAAAGCCGACACACTCTGGCTAGGCTTATAAATGCCCTCGGGCAGATAGCCTAGTACCTACCTATGAACCTATGAACCTATGCTCCTGTACTGTCCCAGATTAATCTCTTCTCCTACTGTTTACTACAATAGAATACATACACTCTAACCTTTACTTTCTCCACTCTGTTTTCTCTAAATCTCATTTAAAAAAAATTACTTGTTAAACTTAATTCTACTTGTTTTATTGCATGCATGCATGCATTTTACATACTTT
Source organism: Protopterus annectens (assembly GCF_019279795.1). Taxonomy (NCBI): domain Eukaryota; kingdom Metazoa; phylum Chordata; order Ceratodontiformes; family Protopteridae; genus Protopterus; species Protopterus annectens. The sequence goes on along the minus strand of NC_056730.1, from coordinate 342,674,261 downwards.
GTTTTTACTTAATTCTTTATTAGAACTATCATCATTGTACATGGTAATTGTACAACGTCTGTAATTCTTAATCTTGTTTTGCCATTTATTTATATGTTTTCTATCATTGTTCTGTTAACTACTTACTTTGGAGCTTGTCTCCCAGTGTCTCCGCTGAAAATGGGATAGCTGGCCCAGTCAGACACTACCCGGTTAACAAATGTAAATGAAATAAGTAAATGTAGAAGGTGTGAATTCCTCTTCACATAGAGAAGTAATGAAGATGAAAGTATGTGCCCCATTATTCACAGAGAACAGAACAGCAGTGCAACTCGCCCTATACCAATGTGTTGAGCTAAACGTGCTGAGCCTCATTATGGGATTATTAGTCACATGCACATTCTAACAAGGATAGCATCACATTATCCAGGAATTTCTAGGACTATAAATCACTCTGCTGAGGGCTGAAAACAAGTGCACCAAATAGCGCTGTGTCTATTAAGAAGACTACATACAGGCAGTGATATACACTCACACACACATGCACACACAAACACACAGGCACACACACACACACACACACACACACACACACACACACACACACACACACACATGCACGCACGCACACAGGCATGCACACATGCACAGACATGCACTCCCTATACGCATTCATGCACTTGCACATATGGACCCAATCATACACTGTCCCAGTACTCACACACACACACACACACACACACACACACACACACACACACACACACACACACACACACACACACACACTCACACACACA
>NC_056730.1:342610982-342663482 GCF_019279795.1 Protopterus annectens | reverse complement strand
ATCTATCCCTCCAGCATGTCCTATTGATTGTTGTGGTAAAGTTTAGATCCCTAGAGTGTGTGGCTTGAGGGGATATGGTTTTCTTTAGGTGCAGCATGTCCATCAATTCTGGGTTGGACATGGCCTTGTATGTCAGGCAGAGATCACCTCTGAGTAGGCGGTATGCAACCGAGTACAGCTGGAGTTTCTTCAATCGAGCTGCATAGGACATCTGTGTGAGGCCAATGATCCTCTTGGTGAGGTACTTCTGTGGTCTTTCCAGCTGTTGCAGGTGTCTTGTAAGGTACATCCCAAATGGGGCATTGTACTCTAGGATGGGTCTGATGAGGGATGCGTAGAGGGGCACAATGACCTTTTTTGATCTGGATGCAAACCCTTTTGTGATTAGGTGGGCCACAGAGAAGGATTTTCTAACCACTTTGGCAATATGATTATCAAAGGGGAGGTTACTATCTACTTGAGTCCCCAGATCCCTTATTACGTCTTCCATATTTAGGAGGCTACCACCTATGTGGTAGTTTGTGGGCACTTTGTTTTTTCTAAAGGGGATGACTATGCACATTTTGGCATTTAGCTTGAGGCCATGGTTTTGACACCAGGTATCTGTCTCAGTGAGACCTCTTTGGAGGATGTCTGTGTCAGCCAGAGAGTCAATTATAGCCCCTAGTTTGCAATTGTCTGTGAACTTGGTCAGCCATAGTCCGCCTGTGCTTGTCTGTACCTCTGAGAAGTATATGCCGAACAGGAGGGGTCCTAGGACTGAGCCCTGGAAAAAGCCACTTGTAACCGGTTTAGAGTCAGACCTAGCAACTCCTACCATATGGGTTCTGTCCGTGAGCCAGTTGGCAACCCATCTCATGACGTAGGGGTTTATGTTCGGGCTGGTGAGCTTGTCTATAATACCTGAATGGGGAATGGTGTCAAAGGCCTTTGCAAAGTCTAGGTAGGCTGTGTGGACCACCTTTCCCTCATCTATAGCCATGGTAACTGTCTCAAGGAAGCCCACAAGGTTTAGGAGGCATGATCTGCCCTTAACAAAGCCAAACTGGGTAGGGTTCAGTGTTTGGAGGTTCCCAGTATCTCTGTTAATGAGATCCATGATGATGTGCTCCATAGCCTTGCAGACCAAGCTAGTCAGGCTTATAGGGTGATAGTTGCTGGGGTCCGTTGTGGCTCCACCCTTGTGGAGCGGAATAACCATTGTTGTGTGCCACTCCACAGGCATGTAGCCTGTGGAGAGGCTGAGCTTGAACAGTGTGTTTAGGTGAGGGGTTAGTTCATCTTTGAGCTCATGTAGGATGCAGCCTGGGATACTGTCCGGTCCCATTGATGCTGTTTTTTTGGCTTTGGAGAGGGCTCTTTTAACCTGAGTGTCTGTGATTTCAAGGACACTACATTCTCTGGTATAGTTATGGGCTGTTTTGGAGGTGAGAGGAGGGTGAAGTTTGCACTCAACCTGTCTGCCAGGATGTTGGTGATATTGGTCGGTTCAATGTATTTTGTGCCATTCTGGACTAACTCCGAGCAAATCTGAGAATTGCCACTTAGATTCTTGACATAGCTAAAGAATTCCTTGTGGTTATCTTTGGAGGCCTTTGCAATTTTTCTTTCAAAGCTCGCCTTGGACGATTTTATGAGGGATTGTAGTTTCTTGCTGATACTGATCAGGGATGTCTTCCCTTCTTGGGATTTTACTCTTTTCTGTACTAGTTTCTTCCTTCTATTGTATAGCTTGTTTATGGCAGGGGCCCACCAGACTGGTTTCCTTTTCTTGTAGGAGAGAATCCTGGTTTTGCTTGGGATAACATGATCCATACATTCTTGTAGGTGCCCATAGAGTGCATTAGTAAAGGATTTTGCAGCTTGGACAAAGTTATCCTTTAGCATGGGGGCTTTGAAACTTTCCACCTTGGTCTTAAGTAATGTGAAGTTTGTTTTTGAAAAGTTTTTCACAGTGGTTTCTTTGACCGGGGTTGGGGGCAGAATGTGGACATCCAGAGTGATTAGTTTATGATCAGATCTAACCAGTGAGGGGTTGAACTCCAGTGTGGAACACTGGTCGCCCACGATGATGATGATGACCAGGTCTAATATGTTGTCACTTCTGGTGGGGGTGTTGACCAGTTGATCCAGGGTGTTTGAATTTACAAATTCTAAGAAATATTGAGCAAGGGAGTTAGTACTTGAGTAGTTCTCCCAGTTAATGTTTGGGTAATTAAAATCACCTAATATCAGGGTGTTTGGTAGGACCTTTATGTGTCCCAGTGTTTCCAGAAATGTGGAATGGGGGTCCTGGGACATGGTGGGTGATCTGTAGCAAGCTACAATTTGAATTGCAGTTTTGCCCATTGTTAGTTGCACGTGGATGATCTCTGAAGCATCGTGCTGTGCCACTAACCTGGAGGTGTGGGTATCCTTGATGAATATAGATACACCCCTGCCTTTTGTATTTTGGTCTGGGTTTTGTGGCCAAAATGTATGGTATGAGTTGTAGCCTGGTAGTACTGGGGTGCTCTCTGGAGCCTTAAACCAGGTTTCTGTTACCGCACATATATCGATTTTCTCCATAATGAGGAGTGCCTCGAGTACATGCGTTTTAAGGTTTAGACTTCTGGCATTGAGTAACATTACCCTCAGTTTTTTGTTACTTGTGCTATTCATGGTGGTGGGTTTGTCTTTTGAGCCTTGCCTAAAAAAGGCACTATGGGGGGTAGCAAGAGCCTTGGCCAATATTCGAAAGCCTAAGGGTGACAGGTGCAAGCCATCTCTAGTGAAGCAGCGTGGCTTGTCGAGCATGTCATCCCAGGCTGACAGACACTGGATCCCCTTTGAATGACACCAGAGACTTAGCCAATTGTTGAAATTGATCATTTTTTATTTATACCATGGTATCATTTTTGGTGAGGGCAGAATGCTACTCAGGGTCATGGTCATACCGGCCTGGGCTATGTGATCAGAGAGCTCCTCCATGTCTCTTTTCATGTAGTCCAGGGAGGTACGGCTCAGGTCATTCACATCAACATGGACAATGACAAAGTCATATTTGTACTTGTTCTGGAGTGACCTGAGTGCTTGTATTATGTGGCGGATCCTGGCACCCGACAAGCAGCTAACAGTAATCTTCTCCTTCTTCAGCCTAGTGAGTGGGATGTCAGTGTGCCTGACTATAGAGTTACCTATTACTAGTGTGTAGGGTATGTCATTTTGCCTTAAGGGCTGTGATTCTGTGGCACACTGGTTTTGTGAAGTATGTGTTTCATGGTTTGTGTTGGGGGGGGGGGTGGAGGTTGCTTGGATGTCTGCTTTGGAGGTCTCTGTTGCTTTTGCAGATTTTTATTCAGAGCCTCCAAGTATGTTTTCATGTATTTATGTGTGTTCTTTACAGGTGATGGTTTCATAGGTCTATGTGAGACTGGTGGTGTAATGCAAGTAATTCCCTTCTCCTCTTGACTGTCTGGTCCAGTCTTGGGTTGAGAGAGCTTAGCCTCCAGTTTGGGTGTATAATTGCATTTCTCGCATGTATTAGTGTTTGGTAGTAGGAGGAGAGGGTTGTTTGTGTACATGAGGCAGTTGTAACATTGCCTCAAAATGCCAAGATTCACCAGTTGGACCAGAGAGTACACCTGAAACTGCCCTTTGGACATGCCTGGATAGGTACATTGAACTGTTTTACTGATTGGCTGGTAAGGTCGAATAGAGAGCCTTGTCCTTCTCTATAGTATAGGGTGGTCTAGTGCTAAGGTTTATTAGTTCTTGCTATGAAGTGAATGGTTTGAGTGCTTAATTTGAAAGTTTGTCTAGTTCCAAGGGAAAAATTGAAGCGAAGACTTTGTGGAGCCAGGAATAGTTATACCCTAGTTAACCGGCACTGCCCAGCATGCAAAACTGCGCAAATGCGGGTTTTATAGCAAGGAAATGAAATAGATAGAAATTATCCCAAAATGGCCAATAAACTACTAATTTCTGGGCTGAAACCACTTCTCCAGGGACAGATAGGCTGCTCAAACCTCCCCTCTCTCACAGGTGAACAGAGAAACTTCTTTCTATCCAAGTAAGGTATGGGCAAACACAGAAACTTGCAACACAGCCCTGAATTCAGCACTAACCTGAAAACTGGACTATACTAACTTAGAAAGGCACACAGTATTTTTAGTATTTCAGTGGGCCTGCAATGATTGAATTCTGTTGAGGCGCCTCCCTCAAGATAAAGAGTACTGTGACCTTCCTTCCAAAAAGGCAGTACAGTTATGAGATGTGTCATAAGGATGGTAAGAGACTGTATCTTAATTTTCATGAAGTTTGTGGCCAGATAACAGACCGTGATAAGTAAATCCTTTTAGCAGTTTAATCATTGTGACTAAACTTACTTCTTTTAGCTGTGTGTAATGTTCAGGTTGGTCTGTTAATTTTGATGTAAGTGGGATAGGTGCTGTGGATATAGTAGACACAACAGTTTCAAAGTAGTTTTGCTGTAACTTTGCAGTTCATTTTGGGTGCGGGGAGGCTGATACTGGCACCTGGTTTTAGTAATGTGTTTTATCACATACCAAATTTCTTTACAAGAGTTGGTTGATGAATTGAGGCATTTAAAGAAACTTTCAGTGTATTTTTTTATGTTGGATTTATGTTTTATTTCTTAAGTGATGGAAATCATTTTCTTTAATTTAGAACTCAGTTTCGGTAAATTTAATACACACTTTTTTCTTATTAGTCATAAGCATTTTACTTATCCTGTCTTCCGAAGTTAAAGTGGATTTTTTTTATTCTTACAGATTTCAGAGTCAGTAAGCTACACAGGATTCCCATTTATTGCAGAGTAAATATAATTAGTTGGATTATATGTAGAAAGGAGTCATAAAGGACTCCAATTTTATTGCAGTTTTAATTGTTTGAGAATGATTATATAAATCTTTGTTGAGACTATTGATTGCCTGCAATTTTTCTGTTTACATTGATTGTATGTAGCAAAAGTATTAAGACACCATTGCATTGTTTCTTTCAGCATTCAATGCATTTCTCAGATAGAATGCACAGAGCTAATGCTCTGCATGATTTCTGTGATCCTGCTTTTATAGCTACAATGATAGCCCCACTGTTTGAATTCTGGCAGCATCCCTTGTCAATTAAGGTATTGCTTTGGTAGCCTTTTGCTAGAATAGAAACAGTACCGGCACTTTTGTGAGAGATGTCCTAGCTGAATGTATATTATCCGTTAAATACAAACTCCTGGTGTCACTATGCACACCAGTGGTTACTCCAGTTATCTTGTATGGCAGTGTATAAAATTTCAGCAGACACCACCATCTGAAGTACAACAGCAACTTTTATAACTAATAAAATATAATATATTACAAAGGTAGTTGTCAGTTTCCTATTTCACAAGAAACCTACACCAACCCTCACACCAGATACAAAATGTTATGGGATAGCATAATTCCTAAAAACTGATAACTATTTCCATATTCTCAATATGTAGGTGTAAAACTTTACATATACTTATTATCATTATATTTTCCCTCCCAATGAGAAAGAGAAGTCTGAAACAATAGTACACATCTAAGCTTTGTTCAATACCCATTTTAACACTCGTGAAGGAAATGATATTAAACTGGATATAAGCAATTCTCAACAGCAACAGAATCATATTTATATCCAGATCTAAAAATCAGATACTTATCTACCTTCAGATTTGATCATATTCAGAATATGGGTATGAATACTGATTCAGTTGTAATTAGTCTGGAGGATAAAGTATTTGACAGATGACTAAAGTGTTTTGTATGTTGTCCTGTGTCTCTTAATTAAGGCAGTATGTACATCCTTAGAACACATTTTGGACTTGGTACTTCCACATTTGTGTTGGATATGGGATTTGGGTAGAAACTTCCAAGAAAACATAAACACTCTGATTGGCTGAATACTACATTGCCTTGCCTCTCTGGTGAGTGACTTTCACCTTGAGGCTTCTCAGGAATGCCTTGGATAGTTAGTTAGTTAGTTAGTTAGTCACTCAGTCAGTCAGTCAGTCAGTCAGTCAGTTAGTTAGTTAGTTAGTTAGTTAGTTAGTTAGTTAATTTTACATTTGTTGTAATGTCCAACTGGGCCAGGAGCCCATTTAGAGAGGACACTGGGGAGAAAAGCTTCACTACGTATATGTAGTACAGTGATGTACAGGAAAGCTCCAAAAAATGTATAAATATACATATATAGTGCAGTGAAATACAGAAAGATATTATATGCATGGTTCAAGTATGATAAAAATACATTAGAGTGTATATACATGGCGGAAACTTACACATTTTACTGTAGAGTATATATACACGGTAACAACTACAACATATTTCAGCAGAGATTACATGGTTAGGAATAGAAAGATGACAGATAGTTATACTTTAACACTTTAACATAGTTATTAGGTTAGAAAAAAACATGTTTAACATAGGAGAGTAGCATTTGGTATATATTATAATGTTGACCTAAATAGGGTAAGAGAGAGATAGTTAGGGGTAGCTAGCCAGGTAATGTGCAGGAGCATAGCCAATGATTGGCAAGGTGCTCTTTTCGAATTAGCTTAAATTTGTAACTGGTTGTGTTGTTTAGGATGTGTTGGGGTAATACTTTCCAGGTTTTGGATATTTTATTAGACTATACAGTCTCCATAGTTTTTATTGGATCTAGTTACCATTAGAAGTAATTTGTCAGAGGACTTTAGTGACCTGAGATTTGTATTTACTTGAACTAGATCTTTGAGATAAGAGCAGATTTGGGGTTTACAGATAATGTTGTGGGCAGTAGTTAGTTGGTTAAGAGACAATAGGTTGGGTCGTTCAATCCAGTCGAGTTCTTGGAGTGTGGTACAGTAGTGTGATCTATGGAGTCACTTAGAAGCAAACTTAGCTATTTTGTTATAGCAGGTCTCTAGTTTATTTAAATCTGTCTTACCTAGGTTGGTAAAGATTTGAGAAAGAGTAAATGAGGGTGTATAGCAGATGGGATCTGGCTGTAGTTAGTCTGGAGATGTTGGTAAGGAATGGTTTGGCCCTGTAGAGTGAACTAATGTGGACTTGTCTGATTGTTAGTGCTATATATTTGTCGAATTTTAGACAGTTGGCAATTGTGACACCTAGGCATTTTGTCTGATGGACTGGTTCGATTTTAGTGTGGTTGGAGGAGTAGATAATGAGGACAGGATGGTTGTTTTGGGGTTTTGTATTGGAGAAGACCATTAGCTTTTTTTGTTTGGGATGAGTATGAGTTGGTGGTTAGTGAGATAGTTTTCTATGACATGAAGTGATTTTTGTGTTTTTTCTTGCAGTTCAAGAAAGGTAGGGGCTGAGCAGATGAGGAAGGAATTGTCAGTGTATTGAACACTAGAGGCCAGTTGAGTGGCAGTGCTGAGGTTATTGGTAAAAATAATGAAGAGGAGAGGTCCAAGGATAGAGCCTTGGGGAACTCCAACAGACATGGGTAGGAGGGGGGAGAGATTGTTTTTCCATTTGACTGACTGTTGTCTATTAGAAAGACAGCTGTGAAACCAAGACAGAGAAGTCTGACTGAGCTTGTATGTCGATAATATGTTGAGGAGTTTTTCATGCAATACTGAACTGAAAGCTTTATGCATATTGAGGAAAATAGATGAGATGAGTTTCCCTTGATTTTTGAGAAGGTTTACAATATTTCTGAAACTTAATAGTGCAGTGCTAGTACTGTGTTTGGGTCAGAAACTATGTTGAGAATTGGATAAGAGGTTATTTTTAAGGAGTTGCTGATGGATGTATTTTTTTAGAATTTTGGCTAGGGGAGAACGAATAGCAATGGCTCTATAGTTTGATAGGAATGTAGAGGGACCACCTTTGTGTAGGGGGATGATATGAGATGTTATTCAGAAATAGAGTGGTTGATTAGTATTGAGATGGGCTAAGAGATAGAAGTAGCAGGTATTTTCAGAAATTCTTTGGGAGATGATCGGCTGCAGGAGATGAGTATTAATTTCGCTAGGAGTTTTTTTATGTAGTTAGTTTGTATGGGCTTAACAGAGAATGAGTTAGAGTTAGATTCTGTAGCACTGGTTACTGTTAGTGGTGACTTAATATTATTGTCTATGAGGGAAGTTATAGAGTTTATGAAGTGTGAATTGAATTGGGATGCTATACTATCTGCGGTATTGTTGTGGTAGGTGCTGGGATAGTGGATATTCCAGAATTTAGGAGTTAACATTTTGTCAGAAATTTTGGGGGTTGTTCTTGTATTTTTGCTGGGATGGCTGGAAGTATGAATTTTTATCATGGTTGATTTGTTTCTTGGATACGTTTATCCAGATTCCATAACAGCTTCTTCCCACATGCTATCAGACTGCTGAACAACAAACCCATAGCCTAACCTGCTAAATGGGTAAACAAACATTATTTATGTGCAATATGTCATTGTTATCTACGTAGCTCACTTTACACTTTATACTTTATTGTGTTTATTTTTAGTATCTTATTTTTGATTTCTAATTCAGTATTTTTAAATTATTATTAATCTTCCTTCTGTAAACTATAATTCTTATGGTACGAGCCTGAGTATCGAAATTTCGTGCAGTGACACGCACTTTTTCCTCTGTGTTGATCTGTATGACAATAAAGTCTACTTTGACTTTGACATTGACTTTATGGCCTTGTTTCACAGTGGTGCCATCATCAGTATGTACCATGTATGACCTTGGATCAACCTTTTGTTATACAAAACCAGCTGTCTCCCACTTTCTCTCCCCTTCAGGCATAAGATGCAGTGGTTTTCCTGTCTGAAGGGTGAGTAGTGTCTGTGTGGTATATTGTCTGCTATAAATATGCATATAAAAGTCTTTTGCTCTCTGCTCACTCCTCATGATAAACTGAGACAGCATATTTGTTAGTTCAAGTTTGGATTTCAGCACAAGTATGTTAGTCCTTACTTGTCACCTATGCATTAAATGTGCAGGTTTTATTCCTGTGGTGATGTGTGAAGTAGCACTGTAAGACTTGTGAGGCCCCAGTTATCAAAACCATGTTTTTTAGCAGTTTGGACCACTCTCTGAGGAGCTATACTGGACTATGAATAACTAGATAGTATGTATGAATCCCTAGTTATCAGCAAATTGATAAGATTCTATTGACATGAACTGCATACCATTGTCTGCAAACAGTTCAGTGGGTATGCCATATTTAGTAAACAGTCTTGATTAATCATAGCTGATATGTGCAATATCCATCTATTTATGTATTTAGTTTGTTAACCGCAATAGTACACTAATCACAATAGACCATTTGCAATCAGAGTCCAGGTGAAGAAATTCACACAAAAAATAAAACAGAACATGGAGTAATCACAGAAGGTAGAGAGTCCCTGGAAACACTTGAAACAATGAGCAATTATTATTAATAGAGTAGAAAAGTTATGGACTAACTTTATTAATAAGTATGACAGGAAAGCAACAGGTGAGAACAGACGGTTGATGTAGAAGAGATGGGGCAATTAGGTGATATGTCCAGTGGAAAAGCACTTGCAGTCAGATTATTGATAGATGTGTAGTCTAAGCTGTATACTGAAAGTGGTGAGAGAGGAGATTACCACAGTTTGTGTGCCGGAATGGAAAAGGATGTGATTTTCAGCTCCTCACATTAATTAGTTAAAATGGATTCCTTTTCCATCAGTGAATGGAGAAAGAATTATTTTCTAACTGCCCTAGCCAAGAACTTTTAAAACTCCAAAAAGAAAAAACTTTGAGGTAAAAAAAAGCAAACTGTAATATAAGAGCTAAGACAAATAAATAAGTAAATGAACAATGGATCCAAACTTTAAATGAATAATTCCAATCAAAAACCGAAAGCAGTCAAACAACAGCAGAGTCTACCAGCTTTTAAAACTATTTAACCTCTCTTACTGTTCTTCGAAAGCCAGCACTCTGTGTTCTTCATCCCTGTTCCAATCTTTGAAACACTTAGCTGTCCTTAACAAGCTTTTGTTAAGGACCCCCAAGTACTTTTAAAGGTCTGTGCTAAGAAAGCACATTAGTTAACTTTCCATAATTTACAAGCATAATCATAAACTCCATTTACTACAAAAGCTTGGAAAGTGTAATTGTTAAAGTCTGTGCACTACAAATGTATTTTAGCAGTTATACACTTCAGCATAAGAACAGAATTGTAAACATAACCAAACTGATTCAATGAAAGTGAGAAAGCATTTTTTTTTTGTTGCCTAACTCTAGAAGCTTAGCTGCTGGAAGCAGAAGTGACACAATGTGGTGGTAGAACAGCAATTTATAAGGTAATAGTGCCAAAGCACATTAGGTGGCTTCATCTAGTGAAACAAAAAAGCAATATATTCAGGTGGTATCATTTAAAGAGTCAGAAGTAGCAATCCAATACTTAGTACTTTATTACAGAAAAGGAATGAGGTTAAATTTAACCTTTGTTTTACTAGGGAAAATCATGCAGCTTAGTTAAGGCAAGACATGTTTATACAAAAGGAAATCTGCAATAAACTGGGTGGAGACACCCAGACTATCCAAGGTCAACTTCCCAAAAAACAATTAGTCACTTTGGATCTCTTTTAATTTTGTTCTTCTTTGGTACATTACTAGAACACTGCACTAATTATTAGCAGCAGGGAAATCTTACAGTTATGGAATAAAAGAGAAAACAATTAATAGCTTTAGTGAGAAATGCAGATGCTAGAGTCTCTGGTATTACAAATTAAAGCACAGCGGCTCTAGAAGAAATTGGGTCTGTTCACTATTAACAAGATACATTGCTAATGAAAATAAACTACAGTTACTTACTTTAAGGCTCACTCCTCTACAGTGATAATTGTGGCAGATGGAAGTCCATCGTGTTAACGAACGGCAATCTCCTTTATTATATATACATGTATGTGGTTTCCTTAAGTCATTTCTGACTCATTTTCTCTTCTGTCACCTTCCTGTGAAAGCTCATTGCTGTATAGTAATAACTCACATACTGGGGTTATATATAAATATAGATATATACAGTGCAACAGTGGATGTCATTGTCACCTCACAGCAAGTGGTTCCCCAGTTTGATTCTCAGCTGGGGTGTCTTCTGTGTACAGAGTCTGCATGTCCTCCCTGTGTTGGTGTGGATTTCCTCTGGTTGCTCCAGTTTCCTCCCACATTCCAAAGACATGTAGTAGGTGGATTGGACACTTTAAACTGGTCATAGTTGTGACTATGCATTCAAGTCTGTGGTGTGGAAGAACTACAGTGACAGGACTAGCCATCCAGTGGTGTACACATTGGCTCTAAATGATTGTCACTGTTGAAGTAACACCCTGACCCCATGTGCAAAAATGGGAACAAGGGGTTGTGGATGGATATAAATAAAGATATTGTATATACATATATATATATATATATATATATATATATATATATATATATATATATATATATATATAGTATATTGTTTGTTCAAATAGCAAAACATTTGCTGTTTGAAACAATGAAAAGTAAAACCGAACACAAACGTTCCAATCAGCCACAATGTCAACCCAAATGATCGACACATATGAGTCAACATTGTTACTGAAACCATCACGTGATAGCCATATAGGAGTTGATGTAAATCAGACTCCTATATGACATATCACATTTTTTCAGGGGCCCATGACCCCTCACACCCCCCCCACTACTAATATAGTCTAACTTTGAGATTGTACTACAGAGGGGATATGGATGAATTTCCAATCCCCACTGTACCACAATCTCCGTGCAAATAGTCGAATACACTTATGCAAAAGCACTACTGCATTTGCATAAGTGTGTTTGACTATCCCATCCATTTAAGTTTTGTGCACGACATTCGCACAAACCATAGTAAACCTATATATATATCTATATATATATATATATATATATATATATATATCCATCTATATATACATAGTTATATATCTATCTGTCTATATACATACAGACAGTCCCAGGGTTATGGACATCCAATATGCAGACAATCCATAGATACGAATGAGCTACCGTAATGTCGGAAATAACATAAAAAAAAATGTTAAAACTGCACAAATGTGTGAATGTGTGTGTGTGTGTGTGTGTGTGTGTGTGTGTGTGTGTGTGTGTGTGTGTGTGTGTGTGTGTGTGTGTGTGTGTGTGTGTGTGATACCTCTAAACCTCTTAGAGCAAGATATCTGGTCAAAGGCATACATAAAAGTGAGACAAATGCCAAAAAAATATGGACAATTTTAATAAATATTGTTCTTACAAACTTAGAAAGTTGATAGAATAATAGGTTTTGCATTAGCATGAATTTTCTGAAGGGTATGAATTCTGAAACTCAAATGTCTGTCATTATTTTCTAACTTCAGTCTTTGTGTGTGTGAAAAAGTCCTCATAAACACTGCATTTAATAGCAAGATGTCTTAAACCAGCTTTGTTGATAGCAAATAAGGAAGAAGAGCTCATAGGAAGTAAGGAACCATAGCTACAGTATACAGTATTACGCTTAAGATTTTTTTTTGCTTGAAGTGTTTCTAAAGTGTTTTATATGCAAAGAAAAGTAAAATAAATACTATCTGAGGCAAACATTTGACTAAGTCACATTTAATAAGAACCATATATACATGTTTTGATTTACATACAAATTTGACTTAAGGACAGACTAAAAAACGGATCTTGTCCTTAACCCGAAGACTGCCTGTATATCTATCTATATATCCATATATATATATCTATATGTATATATGTATATATATATATATATATGTATATATATATATATATATATATATACACACACACACACACACACACACACACACACACACACACACACACACACATGCACACACAAAGAGAGATACCTATATGTGTGTATGTGTGCCTGTGTGTGTGGAGATATAAACACACACACACACACACACACACACACACACACATATATATATATATATATATATATATATATATATATATATATATATTTATATATGGGTCTATTTTGTATTATTGAATTTTCACTTACTTGAAAATCTGATGCATAAGACAACTTCACCGAAAACTTAGTTTCATGAAAACCCAGATCACTGCAGTTTTACTCTGGGAAGCTAATCACTTGAACACCACAACAAAATAAATGAACCAAAGCAAATCAAACACACCCAGGTGGGGGCTGTTCCCCCCACAACCCCCCCCCCAACTAAATATACCAACTCCGAGATTGCACTATAGTGGGGAAAGGGCAAAGTTCATCATGGTGGCCAAGTGGTTCATTTCCCATAGTAAAACTGAGGTGATCTGGGAAGTTTTCATCGAAGTTGTCTCACGCATCTGGTTTTCGAGTAAATGAAAATTCGATAATACCAGGTAGGCCCATATATATATACATATATATATATAGAGAGAGAGAGAGAGAGAGAGAGAGAGAGAGAGAGAGAGACAGAGAGACAGAGAGAGAGAGAGAGATGTATGACTGTATGTGTCTGTGGGGGTGGAATCATTAACTTACTTCAGGTTAATCTTCTATTCTGTTCCCTTCATTGAGTGCTCCTTGGTGCAGAATTTGGACGAGTGTATCACAAAACAGAGCTCCAATTCCCTCAGGTGGGTTGGGAAGTTGGCTGTTTGTTTGTTTATTTATTTATTTATTAACTTATGCTTTCTTAACCAGGTAAGTGAATTGGTCCAAACATCCTTTTATACACAACATGACCCATTAGGGCATGAACAATTACAAACAAAGATTTCATGCATGTTTAAGAGTTTAGACAAACAGGTCATCCTGCTTAAACAAAAAAAAAAAAAAAACAGCAATTATATTTGTATATATAAATGTGTGGCATTCCTTAAGTTGTTTCCAGTTTATTTTCTAGTCTGTTACCTTCCTGTGACTGCATCTTTCTTCACTATAAAAACTTGAATGCTGCATATTAGAACTGCACTTACAGAGAAGTAGAGGTTTTGTCCTTTGGTAAAACACTTGTTGCAATTGCCTGATGCAAGTTGCTTAGCTGTTCAAAAGATAACTGATCCAAAGTGGCCAGAAACATAATAAAATATTGCTTTGTTTCAAATGTCTTAAATTCAGTCTTAATCCACTAACATGAACCTTTTTTCAAAATTCATTTTTTTCTTGACAGTGTGGTTGAATATGTCTACATGAGTGTATTATCTTTAATTGAAAAAACACAACATTGAATGAAAATGATTTGATCTAAAATACTGAAAGTCAAAATACAGAAAACACATTAAAAAAAATGTTGCAAGGGGGCTTGCCCCTCTGCAACCCCTAGAGCCCTTATTACTCATGTATATCAACTACAAGATCATAGAACAGCAGAAAAAGGGAAAATTCCCTATCACAGCTGTACTGATTCCTCCCACTAAGTAACGCTGGCATCCTGTGATCATATGACTATTCAATCACTTGTGCAGCACTACAAATATACAAAATTCTAAATGCTTGATCAAATTCCTACTTCTAATCTAAGCTTATCATTTAGACTCTTTAGGTCTTACATGAAAGGAGCATCCCATCAGCCTAAGAAAGTGCATCAACAGATGCTGTAGAATTCATAGCAGAGTCTTGTAGATTTGGAAGGGTTGGGAGCCTCTATATCTTCTACCCATATGGAATTCTGATGGTGAACAGAAGAGGTAATAAGAGATCTGGGGACCCAGGTAGATAGTAATCTCTCCTTTGACAATCAAATTGCCAAAGTAGTTAGGAAATCCTTCTATGTGGCCCATCTAATTACTAAAGGGTTTGCATCTAGAAATAAAGAGGTTATAGTGCCCCTCAACTCGTCACTCATCAGACCCATCATAGAGTACAATGCCCCATTTGGGATGTACCTCACAAGACATTTCCAGTGGCTGGAGAGACCACAAAAGTACTTCACCAAAAGGATTACTGACCTCAAATATATGTCCTATGCAGCCCGACTGAAAAAACTCCAGCTGTACTCAGTGGCATATCGCTTACTCAGAGGTGATCTCTGCCTGACTTACAAAGCCATGTGCAACTCAGAATTGATGGACATGCTCCACCTAAAGCAATCCAAGTCACTGCGAGCCACGCACTCTAGTGAGCTAAACCTCGCCACAACAATAAATAGAACATGCTAGAGGGATAGATGCCTGTCACAGAGAATCCCCATGCTTTGGAACAAAATTCCAAACTACATTAGGCAGAGCCCCTCACTAACACTCTTCAAGAGAAACCTTGACGAGTGGATGGGTAACAGAAAATACACCCCTGGGATCACTTCATTGGCTCTGCTTAACAGAGGATCAGTTTATTAATCAATGGGGTGGCGATAGCCGACACACTCTGGCTAGGCTTATAAATGACCTCGGGCAGATAGCCTAGTACCTACCTATGAATCTATGAACCTATGAAACTAAATGTGAAAATATCAAAGTACAAAGCCATAAGTACTGCTATAAAATAACAGTAGTTTTAGAAAAATTATTTAACTAGTACTGGGGGGACCTCTTATAGGGCTTAACGGCTAGCATGTCTACACAAGTTGCTCTATGTTGGGAAGTTAATTAGTTTTTTGTTTGTTTAACAAAAAAAATGGGAGTGAACACAACTGAATGTGTGATGTTGAGAGTGACATGATGTTCTAAAAATATAAAAATGGTAGTTGAATTAGCAGTAGTAGAAAAGGAAATGCATGTATATGATATGCAGAAGGAAGGCACACAATGCAGCAACTGTCAGGTGATGATAAATAACTATTTTATTGAAAGTTAAGGAACTACCCAGGAATTTGCAAGAGGTTTGGATCTATGATATATATTTTAAGAAGATTAAAAGTTCCAGAAGATGATGATACTGAGTTTTTGTAAGACCAGCAGCTCAACACCATGCCCATTCAACAGCAGGTTGTGAAAGTGCAAAACAGCATGTGCAATTTGGGTGTTCAGGTAGATATGCAGAAAAGTTGGTTGCAAAGAAGGATAACACTTGTAGAAAGAATAAGAGTTTAGAATTTTGGAAGCGGTACAGAGATTTTTTTTTTTGAAAAATAAGATATTGTAATGGACTCTAACTAAATGATCATCAGGGATTACAACGGTGACTGAGTATTTGCACTGGATGATGATTATAGTAAACCCAAAGTGATTGTTGGTGTAATTTTCATATATATATATATATATATATATATATATATATATATATATATATATATATATATATATATATATATATATATATATATATATATATGTATATATATGTATATATATATATATATATATATATATATATATATATAGGTTCATAGGTTGGTACTAGGCTATCGGCCCTAGAGCCTGTACAAGCCTAACCATAACAATTCCCTGACTATTCCTTCCCACACTATTTACTTCCCTGGACCCCTGTCTAGCAGGGCAACTGACGCGATCCCTGGGGTGAATTTCCTTTCTCCCATTCAATCATCAAGGTTCCTTTTGAAGAGGGCCAAAGAGGTGCTCTGCTTGACATGTATTGGCAGTCTATTCCAGAGTCTGGGGAGTCTCTGGGTCAGGAACCTATCCCTCCAGCATGTTTTGTTTATTGTGATGACAAGGTTTACATCCCTGGAGCATGTGGCTCTGAGGGATTGGGATTTCTTTAAGTGTAGCATGTCCAACAGCTCTGGGTTTGACATGGCCTTGTAAGTTAGAGATTGCCTCGGAGTAGACAATATGCGACTGAGTATAGCTGGAGTTTTTTAAGGCAGTCAGCATAGGGCATCTGCTTTAGGCCTGTGATTCTTTTAGTGAGGTATTTCTGTGGCCTTTCCAGTTGTTACAGATATCTTGAGAGGTACATACCAAATGGGGCGTTGTATTCTATAATGGATCTAATGAGGGATGAGTACAGTGGGACAATGACCTCCTTTTTTTCTGGATGAAAAGCCCTTAGTGATGAGGTGTGCCACATAGAAGGATTTCCTGACTGTTGTGGTGATGTGGTTATTGAAGGTGAGACCACTGTCCATCTGTGTCCCTAAGTCTCTTATCACACTTTTGGTGTTTAGTGTACTGCCACCTATGTGATAATTCACGGGTACATGTTTTTTCCCAAAGGGGATAACTATAAATTTCTTGGCATTGAGCTTGAGCCCATGGCTCTGGCATCAAGCATCTGTTTCTGTAAGGCCCTTTTGTAGAGTATCCACATCATTTGGGTGTTCAATAATGGCTCCCAGTTTGCAGTCATCTGCGAACTTTGTTAGCCAGAGTCCCTTAGTGTTGGCCTGTACTTCAGAGAAGTAGATGCCAAACAAGAGAGGGCCCAGGACTGAACCCTGAGGTACTCCACTTGTCACTTATCTGGAGCTGGATTTGGAGTCAGCTACTTTTACAGTGTGGGTTCTGTCAGTAAGCCAGTTGGCAGCCCATCGAGTGATGTAGGGATTAATGCACAGCTTAGTAAGTTTATCTATGATTCCAGAGCAGGGGATGGTGTCAAAGGCCTTGGCAAGGTCCAGATAGGCTGTGTGGACTGTCTTACCTTCATCCATGGCTCTGGAGACTGATTCAAAGAAGTCATTAAGGTTCGGGAGACAAGATCGGCCCTTCATGAACCCAAACTGGGTGAGGTCCAGTGTTTTAAGTTTGCCAATGTCTTTGTTTATAAGTTCCATGATAATACGTTCCATGGCCTTGCAGATCAGGCTCATCAGACTTGATGGGGTGGTAGTTCCCGGGATCCAAGGTGGGATAAATGTAGCTGTGCGCCACTCAGTGGGCACGATGCCTGAGGTGAGGGTATGATTAAACATGACACTTAGGTGAGGTGCCAGTTCATTTTGTAGTTCATCTAGTAGATCTGGTCCTATGGATCCTGTATTCTTAGCTTTGGAGAGTGCGTATTTTACCTGTGTGGCCATTATTACCAGAATTTGGCAATCTTCCAGTATTGAGATGGGCCATTTAGGGGGTGAGAGGGGGGTGAAGTTGGCACTGAATCGATCTGCCAGGATATTGGCAATATCCTTGGGATCAGTATATTTAATGCCATTCTGTTGTAGCTCAGAGCAGATCTGAGCATTGTCATTTAGATTCTTGACATAGTTATAGAATGCCTTGTGGTTGTCTTTGGAATCTTTGGCAATTTTATTTTCGTAACTAGCTTTGGAGGATTTTATGAGGGATCTCAGTTTCTTACTGAGGCTGGTAAGAGAGTTTTTTGCATCCTGGGATTTTCCTCTTTTCTGCAACAGTTTTTTTCCTTTTGTTGTAAAGTTTGTTTATGGCAGAGGACCACCAGATTGACTTCCTTTTTTTTGGAGGAGAGCATCTTGGTTTTATTTGGGATGGCACGATTCATGCATGAGTGGATGTGCTCGTACAGTGCCTTCTTGTCGGACTCAGCAGTTGAACTTTCAGTTCCCATCTGCATGGGTGTCATGAAGTTTGTAACTTCTGACTTGAGTAGCATGAAGATCCTTACTGGGGGGTGGGGGTGGGATGTGGATGTTAAGGGTGATTGGCTTATGGTCTGACCTGACCAACAAGGGGGTGACCATAGGTGTGGAGCATCGATTTCCCATGTTGGTAATGACCAGGTCTAGGATATTGGAGCCCCTTTTGGGACTATGGATTAGTTGATCCAGGGCATTGGAATTTATGAATTCCAAGAACCGTTGGGCAAAGGTGTTGGTGCATGAGTAGTTTTCCCAATTAATGGCAGGGTAGTTGAAATCACCCAGTATTAGGGTGTTTGGTTGTATATTAATATTTTCCAGTATGTTTAGAAAGGTGTAGTGAGAATCTTGGGGCATGGTGGGGGATCTGTAGCAAGCTACAGTTTGGATTGCAGTCTTACCAAGTGTTAGTTACACCTGGAGAATTTCAGACGCATTGTCTTGGGCAACTAACCTGGTGGTGTGACTATCCTTGATGAATATGGACACTCCTCCACCTTTAGTGTTTCGATCCTGGTTTGGTAGCCGAAAAGTGTGGTAAGAATTGTAGCCTGGTATTGCAGGGGTGCTCTCTGGAGCCTTGAGCCAAGTCTCAGTTACTGCACAGATATCAATGTTCTCCATTTTTAGGAGTGCCACGAGAGAGTGCATTTTGTGGTTTAGACTTCTAGCATTGAGTAGCATTACCTTCAGATTGTGCATGCTTGTACCTGTTACGGTGGTGGTTTTGTCCTTTGAACTTTGCCTAAAAAAGGCACTATAGGGGTGGCAAGAGCCTTAGCCAGTAATCTGAATCCGAGGGGCGACAGGTGCAGACCATCTCTGGCAAAGCATCATGGTCTGTCAATCATGTCGTCCCAGGCAGACAGATACTGGATCCCCTTTGAATGACACCAGAAGCTTAGCCAATTGTTGAAGTCAATCATTTTGTCCATATATTGTGGTATCATTCTGGGCGAAGGCAGGATGCTACTCAGGGCTAGGGTCATACCTGCCTGGGCCACATGATCCGAGAGCTCTTCTATGTCTCTTTTCATGTAGTCCAGGGAGGTACATTTCAAGTCATTCACTCTAACATGGACAATGACAGAGTCATATTTGTACTTGTTGTGGAGTGACTTGAGTGCATGAGTTATGTGGCGGATCCTGGCACCCGACAGGCAGCTCACTGTAATTTTCTCCTTGTTCAGCCTGGTGAGTGGGACATCAGAGTGCCTGACTAAAGAGTCACCTATGACTAAAGTGTTAGGTACATTGTCTTGCCTTAGGGGCTGTTGCTGGGTGGCACACCGGTGTTGTGAGATATGTGACACTTTGGTTGTGATTGGTGTTTGTTTGCATTTTAGCTTCGGAGGTCCTTGTTGCTTGGGCAGGTTACAGTTAAGGGCCTCCACATATGTGGATTTAGTGTTGCTATGTGTGTGTGTTGGTGGTGTGAGTTTAGAAGGGCTATGTGTTGCTTGAGGTGTAGTGCAGGTGTTAAACTTCTCCTCTTGACTGTCTAGCACGATCTTGGGTGGAGAGCTCGTTGCTTCCAGTTTGACTATGTAAGTGCATCTCTCACAGGTTGTAGTGTTGGGTCGGAGGAGGAGAGGGTTGCCTGTGTACATGAGGCAATTGCTGGATTGCCCCAGTATGCCCAGATTCACCAGGTGGACAGGAGAAATCAATGGAAGCTGACCCTTGGACATACCTTGTTTGGTGCTTTTTTTTTTAAAGTACAGGAGCTGTTTTCCCTTACCTTAGCAAGGTACTTTGCAATTATAGGCTGTTTAGTGCCTATGATTAATTCCTCCTTATTAATAAGGAGAGTTCAGTGCTTTTATCAGTTTAAGACTTCCTAGTGCTTTCTAGCAGGTATTAGAGCAAGTGCTAGTCACAGGGATGCTTAAAGGTAAGATGAAAAAAAATGGTGTATCCTAAACACTGCAGTGTGCACTAGAGAAGTTAGACGTGAAAGTAGGTAACTTAAGTTTTACCTGTCTAAAAAGTTAAGTTTTAGTGGAGAGTCACTATTTTTAAAACGGCAAGATAGATTTTAAAACAGCAATATATATATATATATATATATATATATATATATATATATATATATATATATATTAGAAGAAGTAAGTACTGAAGCAACTGTAGCAGCCTGTTTATGCTACAGGGTCAATCAATAAATGTGGGTCATTACTGTATTTATATATAACTTTTCAACAGATGCCCCAATTTGTAAGCATTATAAAGCAAATTAGTTTAGGATACAGATTGAGTTTTTCAGCTGCATTGACATTTTATTGCATGAAAGTGTAAAGCCATTTACCTGTGCTGAGGAGCTAATTCCAACAGCTATTTCAAGAGATAAAGGAGATTATTCATATGGGACTAGTCAATCCAGGTGCCTCCTCACTTGGTGGAGGTGGAAGAAAAAAATGTAAGTATTATCGTGGGGCAAAAGCAAAAGGAAGGCTGTCTGGTGACATGTCACACACTCTGAGATGGAATGAGAGATTTTTAACTGACTGTTTGTTGTTGTTGGTCTTTCAGCTTTTCCCGGTTAGGGGTCGCCACAGCAGAACTCTGGTCCGCTAATGATTGGCAGTAGAGTTTCATGAACGCCGAGGTGCCAGCTCAACGTCCAACCTTCAATGAAGGCACGCCCATTTAGGCATGTCTTTCGAACGCCCACCCAACCGCGGGGAAGACATGCAGACTCCACACAGAAGGGACCCCCCGCACTCCAGCTGAGAATCGAACGGGAGAATCTCTTGCTGTGAGGCAACAATACTACCGCTGCACCACTGCGGCATAAGTAGATTTTTAACTGACTGATTATACAATTTTAGGAAAAATTTCATTTAAAATGAAACATTATATAAGTAAATTAATTTAGGCTGTTCAGTACAATTATTGAAACTGAAGGGTGTATCCATTTTGGGGTGGGTAACATAAAATGGTTAATTCCAATGCAAACAATGTTGTGACAGCCTATGTATTATTAAAATATAATCAAAGCACAAGTACTTCTTTCTACAGTCTTTATACACAAAAGAATATCTTATTTGATTGATATTTATAATTAAGGGGCTGCAAAGCATAACTTCTGAATTATTATAAGTTTGAACCATTGAGTCAGCTGTAATGATTAAGCGTATGGAATACTGCATCCATTCTAAGGTCTATGCTACACTTGAGATTCATTTATTTATGCATTTAAGCACCAGTCACAGCTCCTTGATGAATGATAAATAAGTGCAAATGCTGTCTATATCTAATTGTGATTTTCAAGTGCTCATAGTAAGGAGTTATGAGCGATATTAATTGTGTAACTAAGGCCATTGATTAACCATGAAGTGCACTTGTTATTTTGGAAGTCTTTGCAGATACAACCATTTTATAATTATGTTTATATAATACTAATAACAGGCAAATGCTAGACCTTCAATGCTTACATTTAACTTCCTATAACTTTTTTAAAGAAAAAAATATTTGTATTTCTATACAATTATTCTGCCGTTGTTTGGTCTGTTGGATGCTTCTGTGAAACTGCATTTACTGTATACTCTACAGGCCAATCATCCTTTGCATATTTGGTCAGAAATGCAAATCATGAGGCAATAGCCCCTGACAATCAGATATTAAATTGGTGGCAATGGCTGAGGTTGTATGCTTATTTGTCATACTTGCAAAGCCTCCTGCTCTTTGCATCCTACTTTGTCACCTCAATGGAAATGAGCACCCACTAAAACATGAGGAAATCCCCGGCACCCTTCAACCCAGTATACTTCACCAGTATCCTAAGTCCCTGTCTTGTGGCCTTCACTGCTGTGAGGGCTCACTCCCCATGTTTATTTCCTTTTGTGGGTCTCTCATGATTCATCTTTCTTTGCTTTTTCCCCCCATACACACAAAGATGCAAACACACATCTTCCAGTGCTGTGTGGCAATAGACACCCTCTTCCCAATAAACACAAATGCAGGTATATTTTCAGGAGCTACAGCATTTTGTCTCATGACTGATCCAGGCAGCAAATGGAGTACACATCCCTACATGTAGTTCTTAGGCTACATAGGAATACATGCAAACTCTACACAGACAGTGACCAGACACTGGGACTGAACCACAAACCTAGTGCTGTGAGGTAGTTGTCCTAACCACTGAGTTACTGTGCTGCCCAGTGCCACCATGTAATACCAGAAGTATGCATGTCTGTCTATCCATTTTATGCATTTCTGAAGTATTATATTGTGATTCATTACATGAATCTCATCTCAGTTAAATAAGGTATGGTGAAAATGGCCTGTATAGCATATTGTACCTACCATGCCACACCACACCGCTTCTTATTAGAGCCTTTATAATATCCTTTAGGAGCTAAATACTTTCCCTGAAGATCCTTCACCAAGCTATCAGCATATTAGAATGATGGTCTGTAACACCAGCTGCCACACACATGAAACCAGTCTATACCTTTTAACTCTTCAAATCCAATCCAATAAGCAAATCCATCATATACTTCTGCACAAACATATTGCTTCATTCATTACAGGGAGTTATCTCAATTCATCAAATATGCTTTAGCTCTTCTTTATGAGATCACATTCTCTACTCTGCTACCCTTCAAACAGAATAAGAAATAAATTCTGAATCTACTAGTGCCTTAGTAATAATCATTTTATGTCTGAGTTAAATTATTTACACTTCAGAAATAGCAGAGAAAATGGACTGCTGGTACTTAGGGAATGGCTCTCAGAACTTCAAGTACATAAGTAATAATACTGATAGCACTTTTATATATTCTTTTGAATATAATGAAAAGAAATAAAATTGCTAGTGACTGAGAGTTTTCATCGCAAATATAAAATCAATTACAAGAATTGATTACTACTTGCTTCTTTAAAAGAAATATCACAACCAAAACAATTATGGGTAATAAATAACATATGGAACATAGCATAACATTTGATTAGGCAGCTTCCATGTTATTAGTCATATTAAATGCGTCACGATTTTTACTTTATATAATGCATGACATAACTGAGAAACTGTTAAGAAAATTACTTCTCGTCAGATCACTTTAAAATATGTTACTATACTTGACTAAGTTTCACAATCAAGGCATGCTATCTGATATTATGGCACAAATTTCTTCCTCAGATTGATATATGTCTTCATAGAGTCCCCTATTGCATTTCTCCCATTTCTGATTTATAAACTGCAGTCATGTGAAAATTATTTATAAATGATAAATGTTGACATTTATGGATAAAAAGTACCAAGATTTAATGATAATGTTAGCATTTGTACATCTTTTTAATTTTAGCCAAAGAAGCCATGCGTCAACATTAAAGCCTTAACATGACATTAGCATTAACATTAACTGTCTTAATGAAAATGTCTCTGCTTATTCTATAGTACTATTTGACCTTATAAAAGCACATCCAAGAACAACAGGTTCTGCTAAATTATTTTTCCCTGGTATAGTGCAACATTTATACTTTCTCAAACCCTAATTCCAGTTATAAGGGGTGCCAAGATTGTAGAAATAATGTTCCAGGTTTTGAAGGAGAGGCGTCCTTGACAAGAGGCAGACAGATGCTTGTATAATCGTATTCCCAAACAGGGACTTCTTTGATAAAAAGCTATATCAACAAAAGTTTTATACTCTCTCTCTATTCCTAAACATGAGAAGTAAACAATTGGTTACTCTTCCACTCTCCATTTCCACCCTTCTACCCTGCCATTTTAAAACAGCAGTGGTCCCTATCAGTTGAAGTATTTCCACAATGGCAATGCTGTGATTCATGAAGTGATTCATGAAGTACATTTGTTAGTTTATCTCAAGAGATTTAAGTAGACATACCCTTAGTAAGTTGCTGAATACATTATGTACTCAGAGTATCTCTTAGAAACATTATTGAATTCTGAGGCTGGAATATGTCTATAGTTGTCTAACATAATGTTTGAAATGCATAGTTGCATATAACTTGCTTTAAAAGAAATAAGATTGCTAATCTAAAACATTTTTTGTAGTTCTTGGAGGAACAAGTGAAAATGATGCATACAGTTTAATGCTTGGTGTGGTAACATCTGGAGTGACATCTGTAGTTTTTTTAAATACTAGATGGTTTGCAGGGCGGGTAGTAATATGAATTTGTCAGTACAAAACTGAATTATCTGCCTACAGTCATTGTATATTTTGGTCATCTCAAGTCCATACTGTCAGCATGTTCAGTCTTTGCCCTATGCCACACAAGGTACAAATAGCAGTTGCTAGTCATCTTTGGTGCACAGTCACGTTATAAACTCATTACCACTGCTGAGAAATGGGAAATGATAAGAAAAACAAAAACAGGGAACAATATCATGTTGAAGTGCAAATCAAAAAACATTATCTAGCAGTTTCCAAGAATTAGATGTATAGGTAGTTAGTAGGCATGCAATACAAGAGACCATTAAGGAGCCTTGCCCAAATTTCCTATCGCCCCAAAGCCATTCTCTTTCCTCCATACTAACATGTTCCAACAGAAAAAGAAAATGCATCTGTTTATGAGAAAAATGTAGTAGTTTCAAATTTAAATTGACATAAAGTGATGGGGCCTTGACTGCACCCCGATAACCTAAGTTTACTTGGTGCTTCTGTTGCTGCTGGCGCTGGGTGGGAGGGACACAAAGAAACATTTTTTAACTTGACATTTCCCACTTTTGAGGAGATGGTGTTCTGCTTGCACTTTGTCATCCCCTCTCCCTATAATGGGAGCAGTGTTGTAATTGCTATGCAGAAATACCACTAAATTTGACACAACGTGGAGGGAGGCTGAAGCATACTAATGCTATGTGAAGTAATGCATATGATGTCAGTAGCTCTGGCCAGTAAAGGTGCAGCAAAAAAAGTCCCACAGCATACACAACAACTTATGATGATGCTGACAGATGTACTGCACTGCATTTATTTATTTATTTGACATTTGTTAATCGAGATAGTCAGACTGGGTCACAAGTCCCATTTTCAGCTGAGGCCCGGGCAGAAAAGCTCCACAATTTTAGAAAATTAAAAGACTTACAAGCAAGCTACAGTATATAAGTATACAGTGAGTACATTATTAGTTTAACTGTGATAACACTTTACACAAAGACTTATAAGTAAAGTTAGTAGACATAAGTATACAGTGAATACATTACACATTTATCTTGATAACACTTTACACAAAGTTATAAATCTGACAAGACTTTTACAGATTTGACAAGACTTTTAACATAATACAATGTCACTGCCTCAGTGATAGGATATTTGCACAACACCATTCTTCATGTTTGATTTGGAAGAATACTTGTGCTGTTAAGGTTAGTTTATAAGGAGGTAGAAAGATAGGAGTAGTATGGTACATTTTTTCCAGTCTTGACAGTGCTTAATGGTAGTGGATATGTTAACATAATTGAAGGAGGTATAGGAGGGCAGATCATGTATTAGCCTGGGGTTATGCATGTGCATAGCCATGATTTATTTAGGTGTTCTTTTAGGAAGGCTTTAAAAAGAGGTAGGCTAAGAGTAGCCTAATGTTGGGAGGGAGGGAGGGTGTTCCAAGATTTAGCAAGACAGTGTGAGTATAGAGTTTCTAGAAGGTTTGTGGATTTCAAGGAAGTTTTTATCTTCAGATATGAGAGGTCTGTTTGGTTTGTAATGTTGTATTAGGTCCTGTAGAGCTGGGCAGGCAGTGGGCCTATAAAATAGGTTGTGTGTTCTAATTAGGTGTGTATATGAAAGCTGTTGTGTTCATTCTAACTAGTTTAATTCTGTGAGTGATGTACAGTGATGTGTACAGTAGTTGGAGTTGTTTGCGAACTTTGAAACTTTGTTGTAGCATTGCTCTAATTTAGTTTTGGTGGAGTTCTACACATCGGTTAGTACACAGGAACCATAGAGAAGTGATGGGAGCAGAAAGGCTTTAGCCAGGGTAGTTTTGGGTGTACTGGTAAGGAATTGTCAGTTTCTGTAGAGTATTCCTATTTTTTATGGGTTTTTTGATATTTTGTTGAATATGAGGGTCAAAGTTGAGTTTATCATCAATTATAACACCAAGTAGTTTAGTTTCTTGAATGAAGTTTAGGATGATATTGTCAACTGCATAAATATTTAGTTAGCCTGGGTTGAGGGAGGTATTTTTGGGGTAGAATATCATGTTTTTTTTTTTTTTGGATTTACAAAGAGTTGGGACTCTGTAAGCCATGATTCAATTGTTGAGAAAGATTGTTGGGTTTTGATTAGCAATTCAGGGAGGGTACAGGAGGTGCAGAATAAGGCTGAGTCACCTGCATACTGTATTAATGTTCCCGGGGAAGAGAATGCATATATGTTATTGGTGAATACGTAAAATAGTAAGGGTCCTCAGGGGTTTGGTAGGAAGGGGATGAGTTGATTTGACCATTTAACTTCATGTTTCCAATCATGGAGGTAACTTTGGAACCACTGGAGTATGGAGGAGGAACAACCTAGGTTGCAAAGTCTGTTAAATAGTAAAGTGTGTGAAATAGTATCAAATGCTTTTGAGAGGTCTAGAAATATTGCCGCTACTAGGTGACCTTTGTCTCTGGCTTTGTTAATGGTGTTTGTAAAGGATAATAGTGCTGTGGGTGTGCTGCAAATTGTCCTGAAGCCATGTTGAGTTTGAAAGAGCAGGTTATTTTGGAGTAGATATTTCATGATTTGTTAGTGAATACACCTTTCCATGATTTTGGATAGAGAGGATAGTATTGATATTGGGCAAAAATTAGAGATTTCCGTGGATTGTCTGCCTTTTAAATAGGTGTTATGTGAGATAGTTTCCATATTGTAGGGACTGTAGCTTCAGAGAGTGACATGTTTATTAGGATGCTTACTGGATATGTAATTGAGTCAGCTGAGAGTTTTAGGTATTGGAGTGGGAGATTGTCTGCTGATGTGGAGCAGGGTTTAAGATTGAGTACTATTTTTTTATTTGAGAGGTGGGTATGGGATGGAAAGTGAAAGTACTGCTGGAGCAATTTTGCTGGTTAGCGGTATGGTCATGGGATTGATCTTTTCTGGGGGGTGTTAAGGAATTGTTGGTGTTTAGGTTTAGTTGTCAGTTACCCGAGTTTGTAGAGGTGAGTAGGTCTGTTATGGATTTTATGAAATGTTTATTATTAAATTCTTCAGCAATTTGTTCTTGGGGGGAGCACTAGGTGATTGGGAGTGGTCTTTGTTTGAGCCTGGGTTGAGGAGGGTAGTTATAGAGTGACAAAAGTTTGGGGTGGTTGCATTTGTATTGAAGCTGGAGATTGGAGTAGTATGATTGTTTACATTTGTTGACTACTTTGGTTACTCTGTTGCGTAATGTTTTATAAGCTTGGAGATTTTGTTGGGTTCTGTTTTGTTTCCAATTGTTCCATGCTATGTCTCTTTGACCCATGAGGTCAATGCAGTTGGTTTTTAACCATGGTTTTTTTGTTTACTCGCTTTGTTTGTACCGGGGGCCAGACTATCAATTATTTTTAAGAAAGTAGTGTAGAAGTATTAACATAAAAAAATAGTGGTAGTAATTTTAGGGGTGACTAGTTTATTCCATTTAGTAGGTTGCTGAGTGTTTCTTGATTGAGTTTAGTGGTATTTCTAACTGTTTTTATGGCATGCTCTTGTGGGAGGTGGGTGGTTGCTCTGATGGCAAAGGCTGGAAGATAGTCACTTAGTGACTTTGGTAGTGGACCTGAGGAGGAAAAATTGGTTATATGAGATACAAGGATCCAATCAAGGGTAATGTGGTTAGTGAAGTCTTTGTTGTACCTTGTAGGTTCAGTGATTAGTTGTTTAAACCTGTAGAGGTTATATTTGTGTCTAGAGAGTTTACAGTGATGGCATGCCAGTTAATATTCATATCTCCTAAGATTAAATTTTCTAGTTTGATATTTTCAGTTGTCCATGACAGTAGGTCTTCTAGGATTGGTACATTGGTTTCTGGAGGAATATAGACTGTTATGAGACAGACTTTCTTAGAGTTGTTAAGATTTAAGGTATTCATTAGTATTTCAGCATTAAGGAATTTGGGTGGCTTGTGTGGGTAAGGAGTTATTCTGAGTCTGGATGGATACAGGAGTGCTATCCTCCACCCTTCTTTTTTAGTTTTTCTAGTCTAAACATGGTGTAGATAGGGGGTATAATTTCAGTATCTTTTATTCTGGAGTGTAGCCATGTTTCTGTTAGGGCTAAGATGTCTGGGTTGTATTGTTCTATCCAAGCATCCAGGGAAGTTAATTTATTGCATAAGCTTCTTATGTTTACAGTAAATAGGTTTAGGGACTTGGAGGTAGATTGCACATTTGGTCCAGGGTTTGGGTGTATATCACCACTTTGTATTAATTTCAGTATCAGGTAAGTTTGCAGCAGGTTGCATTTAGTTTTATGGTATGGATTTAGTGTAGGAAGAAGGAATTTGGTGGTATTGTGGGTTTTTATTTTGCTTTTGTGGTTGCAGAGGAAAGGATAGTAAAATAGTTGCAGGCAGATATTTGAGTAGTGCTTTAGTTGTTGGGATATGTTGGTGGATGATGTAGTGGTGTAGATGGGTATGGCTGCTTTATTTGTAAGTGATGTGGCTGAGCTTAGTAGTATTAATAGTATGAATAAAATGGAGAATGTTAGTAGTTTCTTATGTGGGGTGTTGGACATAGTGGGTGCTGGTGGGTGGGATTTCTTGGAGTATAGGATGAGTCTAATTGTGGTGTTTGGTGAGTGAATAGTTTAGAAATTTGTTTTTATTTTGGTGAGAAGTAGTGTGATTTGTTGAGAGATTAATGTGGGTGGGGTCTCTACAACTATAAATGTAAATATATATGGGGTGGGTGGGAATGGGGGCAGGGTAGGGGAGTGGAGTGACCCCGAGCAAAGCAAGGGTGAATGGAGTGGGTCTGACCTGAACCCTCTTTGTAGCCATCTTTAAAAAAAATCAGTAAGATATTAAAACCAGCGAAAAGGCAAAATGATATGTAACTTAAAGCAGGGTTTTAAAAGGGAGTGGAATGTCTTTAACAGTGAAACATAACTTAGATGCAGTGAGCACAGAAACAGAAATGCTTACTGTACAGGTGTTTGGTGACCATGGATAGTCTACTGTGCAATAAGGATACTGCTGGTGACTAGAATCAGATTATCTGTAGATGCAGAGCAATGGTATCGTCTGAAATCTGATGCTAAAATTAATGGGATAGTTAACATTTAATGCACATTTAAAATGTTTGTGACACTGTTTGTGAAGTGAAAAAAGATTAGAAACCAATCAGTAAGCCTTAAGAAAAGATATGTTATTTTGCACAGTCACTCTGCTTTATACTGGTAAATTAAAGTAAGTATAGACATTATCTAATTTTACTCTGAACGTCTTAAAAAGATATAATATTAAAGCTGGGTTTAGTTGTAGATGAAGAGGTGAAGTAATGGTATGCTAGTTTATACATTTATTTTTTTTCTCAAAAGAAAATACATTGTGGTTTGGGGGTGGAACAATTACTGGAGAGGGTTATGTATGTCTGTGGTCATGTATACTGAAAACCACTTACTCCTGAAACAAATACTTCATGTGAGAGATGTAGATACGCTGAAAGTGGAGACAAGACTCTCACATAACGACAAATCAAATGCCAAAGAGGTTGTCAGCACATACACACACACACACACACACACACACACACACACACACACACACACACACACACACACACACACACACACACACACACACTTCCCACACTACATAAGGACACGACACATAAACCCATATATGCAGAGGTGCTCACTAGCAATTTACCAAAAGATCAAAGGCCTCCCAAAAGGAAACCACTTACATACATAACAATGCAAAAAACAACCACTAATACATTATAACACACACAGCAGTGTCTCAACAAATAAGCCCATAAGGTGTAACATCACAAAACCTAATGCACTGACCATAGGTGACTCCTTTGTGAGACACTCGAATGTTCCCCTCACCAGGCTGGATAAGGAGCAGATTACAGTTAGCTGCCTGTCAGGTGCCAGGATCTGTCAAGTCACTCAACCACAAGTACTGATATGATTCCATCACAGTTCATGTGAGAGTGAATGACTTGAGATGGACCTCACTGGACTATGTGAAGAGAGACATGACTGAGCTTTCAGATTATGTGTCACAGGTAGGCATACTCCTAGCCTTAAGTAGCATTCCACCTTCTCCAAGGATCATGCCACAATACAAACAAAAAATGATTGACATTAACAATTGGCTTAGCTTCTGGTGTCATTCCAAGGGGATTCAATATCTGTCATCCTGGGAAGGCATGCTCAACAGGCCATGCTGCTTTGCTAGAGATAGTATGCACCTGTCTCCTTTAGGCTTTCTGATACTGGCAAAGGCATTAGCTACCCTTATTGTGTCTTTTTCAGGCAGTGTCAAAATAACCAGCCTCCCAAAATAACAAAATCTTCTCTAAATAAGCTCAAGGTACTGCTGATTAATGCTAGGATTCTAAACAAGAAACTGCACTCACTGGAAGCACTCCTCACTTTGGAGGGTGTTGACATCTTTGTAGTCACTGAGACATGGTTTAAAAGTGCAGAAAGCACCCCATCCATGCAAGGCTACAATGCTTTCCATACATTCAGACCACAAAATGAGTGGTAAACAACCAAAGGAGGAGATGTATCCATCTTCATGAAGGATAATTACACCTCAAGACAGGTCAAACATTATGACTCTTTTGAGCTACTCCATGTCCAATTAACTATAGGCAAAGTCCCCTACCACATCATAGCTAGCTATAGGTCCCCCACCATGAAACAGGAAAAGCATACTGGATACCTGGACTTACTGGAGTCACTTGACATACAGCACAACACCTTACTCGTGGGTGATTTTAATTATCCTTGTGATGCCCGTGCCCTGGCCCAGCAATTAAAGAGCCTCAATCCTCACCACTAACACCAGAGAGGACATCTCATATATGAGAAAAGGATAACAAATACACACAGTAAAGTGCAATTTCCCTTAGGAGCACACAGAGGTCACAGTCAGTCTGGGGCTGGTCGCTCCCTTGCCCTCCAGGTCCCCAATAAGACTCCCCACTGGCACAGCTATAGGGTCCAGTTCTCAGCTTAGTGGGCAAGCTAAAAACCACTGCACCCTCTCTGTCCAACCAGTGCTTTGTGTCCCTGCCCAAGTAGCTGACACACACAAACACACATGCACTTTGAGAAGAGTTGATACAACCACCCAGGCACTCCTGGGGAATGCTGGCACAGTTTCTCCAGCTGTGCCCATTTCTCCCAGACTATATGGTAGTTCCACTTGCCACCACTCACTAATACTTATCAGCTACTCAAAGGCCCTTAAAAGGGTATCCAATTATTACTGTGCAATATTATTATCCAGTTGGTAGTATAGCCCAGAGCTAAAGCTATTAGAGTGGCTTTGTAGAATTTTACCAAAGGCATGGAAATACTCTTAAGAGCTTAAATTATCTCTACACAAAACAGTCACAGTTAGAAGGTTTTAAAATATTTAATAATAAATAATTAAAACCACAAGACAATACTTTCTACTACACAGTGCTAGTCAAGAGTTCAGAGATCACAGAGAAATATTTAAAATAACACAGTAGTAAAGTTCTGACATCACAGAAAAACACAGTCTAATCTTTCTAGTGTCTAGCTATTTCTAAAGAAACACAAGTCTAAGATAACTTCCATATGAGCAGGACCGTGCTGTGAGTCGGATGATCAAGACAAAAATGCTTAATGCCTTCTGAGTCTCTCTGTTTAAATTGCTATTGCAGTACTGATTCCCATTACATCATTTTTCTGCACTTTCCTGGTGTTCCCAGGCTGACATAAACTGCGTTTACATTCTTTTACACCTAGGCAGAAACCAGAGCAATAAAGGACATTCCACATGTAAATTCTGGTCATTAACTTTAGCCTTAAAACAATAGGCAGGAAGCCTTCATCTAGCCTGGCCAGAGCCGAATTGTAATCATCAAAGACAGTCATGAAAAAATTTCAGTTTCAAAGGACAATCAAGAAATGCTTGACTTAGCTTTCTTTACAGCAGAGGGCAATATTGCTACATTGTTTTGAGTTCAACATTTCACAGCATATTCTTTCATTTAAGAAAACAAGCCTGTAATTCAACATTCATATTTACAAATGACAGGATTATGTATAAAATCCTATCTGGCTAGGCTGGCAGCCTTCACAATCCTACCATCAGCTGCGAAACATACATGACCACAGACATGCTGGCTGACAGGTTCTTGGACTTTGTAAATGCAAATGCTCTGGAACAGGTAGTCAGCACCCACACAAGGGGCTCAAATGTCCTGGACATTATACTGACTAACATGGGAGAGCATGGCACCTCACCCCCTCCCTGTGTGATGTCATCCCTGGTGAATTTGGACCATAAATCAGTCTCATTCAATGTAATTACACCAGATACCCCATGAAGCTCAAAAATGCTTAAGAATTTTTCAAAGACAGAATACCTCCCACTAAGTGATGGTATAAGACGTTTTAAAGCTCCATTGAATGCAGATAACATAGACTCCTATGCAGAGGTTTATCGGTTCATAAGTTGTTACTAGGCTATTGACCCGAGGGTCTTTACAAGCCTAATTGTTAAATCCCAATATAATACTAGATGAGAGATATTGTCTATGCCCAAGATTCTTCTAGCAAGGACTACACAAGTCCAGAAGAGAAGCAGGGGCAATCCCTGGCAGAAATGCATGGTTTCCCATCCAGTCATCCCGGTTGCACTTAAACAGGCTCATGGAGGTGCTTCTGCTTGATATGGATTGGAAGCCTATTCTAGAGTAGTGGCAACCTCTGAGAGATGCAACTGTCTCTCCAGCAGGTCCTGTTTATGTCACAGGCTATATTGAAGTCCCTGGTACTGGTGACTCTTGTCCCATTTGACTTAGAGGTGTGCACTGTATAACTACTTAATCAGTTGTAAAGAATCAGTTGTACCTGACCGGATTAAAACCAGGTCTTGCCGAAAAACAAGCCAGCCTGAATAACCTCTAGTATAAACCAGCTATACAAGAAGAGAAAGAAACTAATGTCCAAGAACAAGAGGAAACTGGCTCAGCAGAGGAAGAAATCCCTCTCTAGCTTAAGCAAACATATCAGAGATCATGCCGAGTCCTCCAAAGCTAATTATGAAGCAAAAATAGCCTCTATATCTAAGGATAATCACAAGGCATTCTTTAACTACATCCAAAATCTAAAAGGGAATACCCAGCTATGCACTGAACTGGTTGTGGATGGCACCACCCGTACTCAACCGTAGTTGACAGATTTGGAGCAAATGTCACTGCTGTCCCCTCCAGTCATTCAGGAAAGTATACCTGCCTCTGTTCCTCAACCTATTCTCTCAAGAGAGCAGGTCATCTCGACATTCTCCAAGGCCAAAAACATGGCATCAGTGGGACCAGACAACATCCCAGGTTGCCTTTTAAAAAACTTAAAACATGACTGAGCAGACCCACTTGGATCACTATTTAACCACAGCCTGCGAACTGGATATGTTCCGGCAGTGGGCAGCAACAGTAATCTCTCTGCACAAAGGGGAACTATTGACCAATTCTGGATATTAAAGGCCCATAGACTTGCCTAGCCTCATCTGTAAGGAAATCATTCTATGTGGCACATCTTTTAAGTAAAGGCATCTCAACTACATCTCGGTATGTTATACTTCCATTATACTCGGCCATCATCAGACCAATAATTGAGTACAATGCTCCCTTTTGCATGTACCTCATCAGACACCTGCAACAATTGGAGAGACCACAGAGGTTTCTCACCAAGAAATTACAGGGTACAGAAAACAAGTCTTAAGTGGAAAGACAGAAGGTCCAGTCACTGTATTCTGTCTCCTACAGGTTGCTAAGGGGTGACCTGTGCCTGGCTTAAGGGACAGACTCTGACCCAGCCCTGATGGAAATGCTACACATTCATAAATCAAATTGCACAAGGGTCACTCACTCCAGGGATCTTAACATAGGCTCTGGCATGAACAGGTCATGCTGGAAAGATAGATACATCTCCCAGAGACTGCCACTTCTCTGGAATAAGCTTTCAATTCATGTGAAACAGAGCCCCTCCCAGACCCTCTTCAAATGCAACCTAGATCAATGGATGGGTGACCACAAATTCACTCATGAGGTGGTGCCCAGGTCCCTCCTGGACAGAGGAAGGTATTATTAACTACCATAAACGCTTACCTCTGTGAACTTCACTCACCTAACTACCGACAATTGGACCAACTTGGGATAAATATGGCTAGGCTTATAAGGGCTCTAGTGTAGTTAGTCTAGTAAGCTTCTATAAACCTATGAAATGTTTTATACGGTCATGGGAGAACACTTGGCAAACATTTAAGAGGGAAATGCTGTAAATCAGAAGAAGAAACCAGTCAATTATTTGCATTATAATGGACAACATGTTTTCTGGCAGCAGAACTGTAGAATGTAGCAGCAACATGTACAACTTTATTTTTCATAGGTCAAGATTCCCTGGTATGGTGTAACATTTAAACTTTGTGAAGGTCCCAAATCCAGATATGGGGAGGCAACATTATAGAAACAATGTTCCAGGTAGTGAAGGAGACAAAATGTAGGGGCAAACAATTAGTGCAGATAATTTCTGGCTATACATCTTGGCAGCTTGAAAAGCAGACTGATTAGGACCATGTTTCCTGGTCCAGCTATACTGACATCATCACCTACTGCCCATTTCAACTCCCCTTAAGGTAAAATTAAAATGCCATAGTATGAGTACCTGATGAGCTGACTTATCCGTTATTCACTGTCACACCTTCATAAGCATGGAAACCTTGAGAAAATGTACTGGTCAGCACAGAAACAAGGAAATGCATCATCCTAGTGACACTTTATGTGAAAGGTGATTGACAGGATCAATTCTTTGGGGTCAGGACAGTTGGCAATGCAAAATGTATGTATTCACACAAATACACACACACTCATATGCATGTACTATAACCTCTATACTCTAATGAAATTGCAAAGGTAAGGCAAAACAGTAAGCTTGTATTGAAATCTAAGTATGACCTAGTTACACGTGTCTCACTATCTACCTATTTTATTTGAATTTTCATAAAATTAATTTCAGATTTTTTTTAATATATACCCAGGTTTTACAAATATGTGCACAAATAAAATGCCACAATCTTTCCAACCTCACAAAAATCTATAGCACAAGCTTAAGTATCTGAAGTCCAGGTAAATGTCTTTCTGTTTTACAGGCACATATGAAATTTTTACTACATTGTGTAGAGCTAGAAAAAGTAGCCAAACTATGGTATAAAATATCTTGGTATCTATTTATGTGGGAAGGTGCTCCTAAATGCAAAATACATTTCAATTAAGTTCTCTGAATTTCCAAAAACAATTCCATTCTAGCATGTCATTTAGCTCAGAAATGTGTTGTGTAATTTTAATGCATCTCCTTTCTTAAGGTGTTCAGTACTTTCACAACAACATTTGATATTAAGTATATTACTTATGTTCTGCAGTAAGATGTTCAATCAAAAAAGTATTTATTTTTTCAAAAACAACTTCCACAAGTTACTCCTGTATTTTATTTATGCTCCATTTGATATAATTTCCTTAGCAGTTATGATGTCACATGTACACTTGTATGATCTTTCCCCATCTGTAGGTATTGTTTTCCTGCAAAATTCTGAGGAAAATTCTTGCATAAGAAGGAAAATATTGAAACTAAAGCATTCTGTACTTTTGGTAAGAAATCAGAGAAAGTTCATAACTACTACAAATAATGAGACCATTAATGAAGTAAAGTTTGAATAAGGAAAACAAAATGATTTTAGCCTACATTTTGGAGCTGTAATTAGATCAATTGAAACCCTGAGGAATGCCTCGGTTAGTGCCCCCCTACCTAAAATTAATATAAGGACTAAAGAAAAAAAGGACCATACGCAAACTGTTGTTACTTAAAACATGCGCACATTGCAGTCAGTCTTTGAAATCATTCAAATAGCTGAAATATCAATTATGGCTACTTAAATACCTATCTGTATTGCTTTGCAAGCTTTAAGCTGCAACAACCAATCATTTTTCATACTGCATAATACAAAGTGTAGCACTGACTGAAGGAATGCCATTTAAGCAGTGACAATCTCATTCACCACTGCTTAAATGATTACAGAGACTAGCAGGAACTATCTGTTCTACAGTGCCAATAATATATCCGCTAACAGCTTACTCACAGAGCAGCTGCCCCTACTCTGCTCCCTAGCCATGGCTTTGGAATTATTGTGCAAGGTGCCAGAAGGGTCTCTATTCATGAGACAGGGTTATTTGCAAGACACTAGTAATCAGCACTCCTTCGTACAATCGCTAGTGCATGACTACCCATGACTACCAGGTTTTGTGTTAGAATTTAGAGGTTGCAGGATAAGAATATCTCAGACTGTGGATATATAAATTGCAGGATTGTGGACTTGCACCCTACAAAAACATTTTATTTTTCAGTTGTGAAAGCTGCTCACATTTGAGTGGTATCATTCTTTTCTGACTACAGTTTTGTGTTGTGACCAAGAAAAAGTCAATAGCTTGGCAAGGAGCCCAGTGTTTTTCTGTTCACCATTTTTTCCCTACAAGGCACTAATTGTCAAACCAACAACTCATCATACTGTTTTACACAAGGGGTTTTGATTTTCAAACCCTTCAGCACAGAAACATTACCCCCTGTTATGTGCCAATTTGTTGAACTTGAAGTATTGTATATCATTAAGCCAAAGTATGAGTTGCTGATCTGTCATTGCATGAACTGTTCATCATTATGTTCTTCATGTCTGGATTTCACATATCACGGAAGTACAGGGCACAGTAATGTATGTTTCAAGTCACCAAAAAGAAAGCAACTTCAAGAATCTAGATTTAGAAATAACTCAGCAGTAGCAGTCTTTCAAAAAAAATGAAACATGAGGGGATTCCAGTTTAATTTAAATATTTATTTAATAGGGTTAACTCATTGGTTGCTTACAGATCCTTTTCAGCCACAACACAAGCGTAAAGGAAAGTATAAATACAAAATGTATATATATATATATATATATATATATATATGTACTTATATATATATATATATATATATATATATATATGTATATGTGTACATATATATATATATATATATATATATATATATATATATATATATATATATATATATATATATATATATATATACACATATATGTGTGTGTGTGTGTGTGTGTGTGTGTGTGTGTGTGTGTGTGTGTGTGTGTGTATAGACAGCTTAGAAATATCAGTCAACTAGCATATATTCTGGTGGGTGAAGAAAATTATAGTACCTGGAGAAAACTCATTAAGACACTTACCCAGTGGACTAAACCAG
The DNA here is from genome assembly GCF_019279795.1 of Protopterus annectens. Taxonomy (NCBI): domain Eukaryota; kingdom Metazoa; phylum Chordata; order Ceratodontiformes; family Protopteridae; genus Protopterus; species Protopterus annectens. Next base: position 342,625,629 of record NC_056730.1, on the reverse strand, counting down.
TCAACAAAGACTAAGCATTATGAGAAAGTCACTAAGGCCATGGATGAGGGTAAAACAGTACATACCGCCTACCTCAACTTGGCCAAGGCATTTAACACAATTCCCCAATCAGGTATTATAAATAAACTCACAAAACTAGGCATAAATCCCTGTGTCACCAGATGGATAGCCAATCGGCTTACAGAAAGGGCACACATGATTAAACTGGTTGAATCCAAATCCAGCAAGAGGCTAGTTACTAGTGGTGTGCCACAGGCCTCAGTACTGGGACCACTCCTGTTCGGAATACACTTCTCTGACATTAAGACAAATGTGGAAGGCCTCTGGATGACAAAGTTTGCCAACAACTGCAAGCTGGGAACAATTGCTGAATTCCACAATGATGGAGATATCCTTCAGGAGGTTTTATATCAGGCAAATGATTGGTGCCAGAACCATGAGTTAAAATAAATGCAAAAAAATTATTATAATACCCTTTAGGAAGTCAAATACCTGTGCAAATTACAACATCAATAGCACACCTCTTAGAGTAGGCTCAGAGGTGAGAGATGCTGGTACACAGATAGATAGTAGCCTGAACTTTGACTTCCATGTGTCTACAGTAGTGAGGAAATCCTTTGACATGGCACAACCTATAAGTAAAGGTATGGCATCCAGATCCAAGGAAATTATAATTTTGCTGTACCTGGCACTAATTAGAGCAATAATCAAGTAAAGTGCACCATTTAGCATGTACTTGACTAGGCAATTACAGCAGCTGGAGTGACATCATAGGTTCCTCACAAAGAAAATACAGGGTGTAAGCAACATGCCCTATGTGGATAGTCTAAAAGCCCTATCCCTTTGCTCTGTCTCCCACCAACTATTGAGCGGTGACCTATGCCTGACCTACAAGGCACTCACAAATCCAGCCCTGATGGAGCTGCTACATATCTGCAAGCCAAACAGCACGAGGGTCGCCCAATCTAGGGATCTAAACTTAGTCAGCAACTCAAATTAAACATGCTGGAGAGACAGATATGTGTCTCAGAGATTGGCCCTTCTTTGGAACAGGCTTCCTATTCACATTAAGCATGGACTTCCGTGGCCCTCTTCAAATGCAATTTGGATCAATGGATGGGGAACTGCAAATTCACATCTGGGGTAGTGCCTATGCCCCTTATGGATAGGAGCAATCTGTAAGATACTCAATGCACAGGCACAAATCCATGGCATCCTGTTTCCCCTTGGGGCCATATATTGTGTAAAATCAGGTTGTATTGGCTAGGTTTGTACGGGCCCTTAATCTGCTGGCCTAGTAATCAGCTATGAACACATGGATGAAACTTTACCCTGGATAGTAAGAGGTGGAAGTCTTAGCCACAGAACTGTCATGTCACCTATAATGCAGGAATAAAGATCAGTCATTGCTAAATATCAATTTATGCTTTGCACCTTATATGGACCATCAGTCTACGTTGTCTAAATAAAGTATAAAATCACAACAATCCATTGGTTGTGGGGTACACTCAGAACTTACTAATTTGCTATATCAATCCATTGGTTGTAGGGTACACTCACAACTTACTCATTTACTCTATCAATCCATTGGTTGTGGGGTACACTCACAACTTACTTATTTACTCTATCAATCCATTGGTTGAGGGGTACACTCACAACTTACTCATTTACTCTATCAATCCATTGGTTGTGGGGTACACTCACAACTTACTCATTTACTCTATCAATCCATTGGTTGTGGGGTACACTCACAACTTACTCATTTACTCTGTCAATCCATTGATTGTGGGGTACACTCACAACTTACTCATTTACTCTGTCAATCCATTGGTTGTGAGGTACACTCACAACCTACTCATTTACTCTATCAATCCATTGGTTGTGAGGTACACTCACAACTTACTCATTACAAAGCTATAAATAAAAGTGGGATAAAGGCACAAATATAGGGACTATTTCTAAATACTGCTGTTACAAGCTCAGAAAGTTGTTAGAATAACAGGTGTTGCATTAGCATGAATTTTTCAGTAAGGTATGAAGTCTGAAACTCAAATGTCCATCATTATTTTCTAACTTCAGGCTTTAATGATTTGCCACTAATGTGTCAAAAAAACACAATTTTATAGAGCAAAAATATGAGACAAAAATCTGTATAGTTGAAAGATATACCAGCATCCTAGAGTAATGCTCTATTTGTGTGTGTGTGTGTGTGTGTGTGTGTGTGTGTGTGTGTGTGTGTGTGTGTGTGTGTGTGTGTGTGTGTGTGTGTATAAAATTATTCCTCACCATATTCTGATATGTAGAAACAGAATACAAATAATTAGTTCGGATAAAGTCTCTTAAGCTAGCAGATCTAGAATGCTGTCTCTCTCTCCCTCTCTCTCTCTCATGTCCTCCCTGTAGGAGGAAGAAAGACGCCTTGTTGAAGTTTCATATAGTTTATTCAGTTAAGTAGGTAAATAGACGAGTGTTCTTGTTTTAATACATTACATTCAACAGGTCAGTTATTTAAAGACATGGGGGAGCTGATTGGAGGAATTTCTGAGAGATGGAAAAACAAGGAGCCATTCCCAAAGTTTAGAGTTTAGTTCCTTATTTGAATATCCTTGAAAGACGGGGGAGGGTTTACCAGCTCAGCAGCCTGTGGAGCCGCATTCTTAGTTAAAGTTTTTGTTTTATACATCACTATGAGTTGCCCTTTACAGAACTTTATTTAAGAAAATACTTTCATCTGAGCTTCATCAGATCCATTACTCTTCAGACTTCCAATGAAAATAGGCTCTGTCGCAGTCGGACTTTCCCAGTAAACAATGTTAAATGAAATAAATAATATAGTGGTTTATAGTTTGAGCATTGAAAATTCTTGCTTTTACATGGCTATCACTGGACTTTGATAGCCTGTTTTGCATCATATGTAATATGAGACCCTGTGTCTGCCTTTGTCGGGCTCATATTATTTGAAGTGGATTATGAAAGCTTTATTACAGAACTTTTTCCAGTATGACTTGCCTTGTCAATTTTTCTATCACATGTAATATGAGAGTCTGTTTCCACTTTTATGGGGCTCATATCTCCTGAATTACATTATGAAAATCTAATCTTCTCTTGTTTGGCAAATTATTAGTGTCAGTTTACAAAAGGCTCATATCATAATTAGTGTGACCAGTCCCCCTTCTTCTTGAAGAAGAAGACAGACCTTTCTACATGCAGGGGAGGCAGTGACTTAGAACCACACTTGGTGACTCCTATTTGTGAGAAGTACATGCATTCAGAGAAATAGCAGTGGAAAAAAGTCACAGAGCTCATGGATGTGCACAAGTAGGAGCAAAAGTGTAAATAAAGTCTGAGACCTCAGAACCTTTTGTATAGGCTTTTTGTACCAATGGAATAAAAATCCACCAAGTGATGAACTGCAGACTATACAAAACTGTTAATAAAAATAAATATGTCAGATCATCTTTGGGCATAGGCAAAGTGTGCCTACGGTATAAAGTATACAGGGTGTGCAGATGGGCCCTAGGATAAAAATTTCCATTGTACTGCAATTTACACAAATTCTGTTAATGCAGATCAGATGGCTGTAGGGTATCCACGCTGAGGGGGAGAATGCTCCTGGTCTTAGAGTGTGGTTCTATGGTGTTCTAGTCTGAGGCCTTCACTAGAAAGCCTCTTTCTGGGTCCAGCAGCTAGTTAGGGCTCTTCTGTTCAGATTCTTACTCTGTTTAGTTTCCAAGTGGTAAAGTTAGGACTCTTCTGTTCAGATTTTTCCTCTCTTCTGGTTTCAGATGGTGAAGTCAGTGCAAAAGAAGGATAGATAAAAGTGCTGGAAACTGGGAGGGATCAGGTGGAAGGGCAGTTAACCAATCTTAGGTTCATAGGATCATAGGTTGGTACTAGGCTAGCAGCCCTAGGGCCTATACAAGCCTAGCCATAACAATTCCCTGGATATTTCCTCCCACAATATTTACTTCACTGGACCCCTGTCTAGCAGGGTGACTGACTTGATCCCCAGGGTGAATTTCCTATCTCCCATCCAATTGTCAAGGTTCCTTTTGAAGAGGGCCAAGGAGGCGCTCTGCTTGACATGTATGGGCAGTCTATTCCAGAATATGGGGAGTCTCTGAGTCAGGAACCTATCCCTCCAGCATGTTTTGTTCATTGTGCTGACAAGGTTTAGATCCCTGGAGCGTGTGGCTCTGAGGGATTGGGATTTCTTTAAGTGGAGCATGTCCAGCAGCTCAGGGTTTGACATGGCCTTGTCTCCTGAGAGAGGGGGTGGTTTCATGAGACCCAGAGTGGGGTTATATAATGTAAGAGGCTCGTGTAATCAGTATGAGTGTTAGGTGATAATCAAACTAGGCAGCTAGTTTTTGGCCCCCTTTTCTCACTCCTAACAACAAAACTAAAGCTCAAGTCCTAAATGATTAGTAAAAAACATTTTCAAATACCTGAAAGTTACTGTTTAAATCTGTACACATTATGAGATAAAAAGCATTTTCAGATTCCTGACAGATATTGTTTATGTTTGTACAAATCTAGAGATCACCCAAAAAATAAATAATAATAATAATAATAAAATAAACATAGCGACGATTCCTGTGTCACTAATTCACCAGATAAACTATACCAAGGTAGATACAATGATCTTCAGTCTAATTTATTGATTGGCTTTCTCATATTAACAGCTGCAGTTTGAGTTAGTTACCAGTATATGTCCAAATCCTGGTTTAAATAGTAACTTCCAGGAAAGACTGCTATGTGTTTATGGTTTATAGCTTATATACATGCTTTGTTGTCTCACTTTCACTTTTATTTCATTGCAGTACTATTTTACATTAAATATTTTATTCTAGGACATTTAAAACTTCTAGCCTATGGTTAAAAAGCAAATATTTTGTTTCATTCTATGTACAAATGGATTAACAGTTTCTGAATTGAGAAAATAGCTGAAAAGGAAATTTTAAGGAAAGGAAAAAAGTTAGACCTGGGGATTCAGTAAACTCCATGTAGGCTTAACGTGAAGTCTACATGGAGTTTATATGCTTGTGCGATGACTAACATAGTTAATTGCATATGCAGGCCACACACCAAGTTTAAACATAAACAAGTTCAGTTTCGTGGCCAGCACAGAGTTGCTGGCCAGGAAACAGTGTAAAGCAACACAGACAGCAGCAGACATTTAAACCTGTTTACCTGCGGGCAAACTAGGTCTGCATGTTTGCATGGAATGCCGCAATGATTACCAAGGGTATTAATAAAGCAATGTATATAGTTCCAACACATTATATGAAAGTGTATACAGTGCAGAGTATTGTGGAAGCCTGTTTCAGACACACTGAAGAAAAGTTATGTAAATGATCAATAAGGGTACATAGACTGCATTATAAATAAACAGTCAGGGGAAATGTGTGTATTGATTAGGGACATACAGACAAAGTGTAGGAATTAACACGGAAAGACGACAAGTGAAACATGGTTATATACAGCAGATGAATCATGACAGATTTGACACAAACTTCACCCCCCTACCCCCAACATCCATACCAGAAAGTATACCTGACACCAGTCCTCTGCCTAGTATCTCTAGGGATCAGGTCATATCTGCATTTTCCAAGGCTAAAAACATGACCTCAATTTTATCAGATAACATCCCAGGTTGTTTACTAAGCAATCCAAAACAGGACCTAGTTATTTATTAAGCAATCGAAAATAGGACCTAGCAGACCCAGAAACTCCAAAACAGCACACCAAGTAGCAGACTGTAGAAACCACCAAATAACTGTAGAAATCCAAGTCCAAATCCAAGTCCACAAATAAATCCACAAGTAACTCGAATCAAATAAGTCCAATGGATGACACAAACACTTTAATACAAGTTGAAGCGCTTTTCGTCTACTGACTTCATTAGACTTCCTCAGAACAATACAAATAACCTTAAATTGCCATCTTTAAATACTATTAAAAGCGTCAGCTGACATCAATTAAAAGATATTACTGGCCAGTATTAGTTAAATACAAACTTTAACAATAAAATCAAAACAGAAAAAGTAATAATAATAAATTAACTAACTAAATAACTTAGTATTTTAATATTTTACATCACGAACCCTTTTTTTAATGTAGATGAATTTTCCTAACATGTTGCAAACATTCATTTAAAATAATGTAATGTTATAGCATAAGCTTGGATCCATAAAAATCCCTTCAAATTACATAAAAATGAAAAGAATTAGCGTCTTAAGCTTTTTAATTTCAAAAGGCAACTAATTGAACACAGGTCATTAAGACCTGGAAATGCATAAGAGTTTAGTTTTATCTGCCACATCAATTCTTTCTCTTCAAGCAATAAATGAAGGGGAACACCCTGGTCATTGTTCAAAATTTGATCGATTATCATAAACTTAAAGGAATGGTCCTTGTATAATGAAACATGTTTGGCTACTGCATTCTCTAACCTACCTTTCTTTATAGCGTATAAGTGTTCATATATTCTGTCCTGCAGTCTACGTTCGGTCTTACCTACGTAGAACCCTGGACATTGTTGGCACATAGCTAAATAGACCACCATACGTGAATTACAGTTAGTTCTGTGTTTCAACATATAAGTTCTGCCCGAAATAGTAAACCTGTTAGCCTTGAAAATAGTACTACATCTATTACAGTTTTGACATTTAAAAGTTCCTGGAGTTTTAACAAACCTGGGTATAGGCTTTTCTAGTAGTTTTTTCAAATTACTACCTTTCCTAAAAGTAATTTCAGGCCTTGATCCCAGTTTATTGTACAACAAAGGGTTAGTTTTAAATATATCCCAATTCTTTCTAATAAGGTCGATTATCATATAACTATCAATGTTGAACGTTAAAATAAGTCTAGGATGATTCTCTTTACTGACTGGTGAATTGTCATATAGTACTCCAGTAGTTAAATCTGAAGAATTTAGTGAGACGTTCACATTATGTTGTTCTCCCATTACAGGTGCTAAGTGAGTTTTGCTAAGTATAGGTTTAAATACTCCTGTATTTCTTTTAAGGGTTACTTCTCCTATTAGTGAGTCCACTAGGGAAGCTGGATAACCCCTCAATGTGAACATAGATTTCAAATGTTCACATTCATTTTTAAAATCTACATCAAGACTCACTATTCGGGCTGCTCTCACGAGTTGCCCTTTCACCACTGACTTCTTCTGAAAATTTGGGTGACAACTTGTGTAATGTAACAGCGAATTTGAATAAGTAATTTTTCTGTGGATAGTAGAAACAAAAGCCTTCAATTCAATATTCTTCTCTAACCATATATCCAAATACGCAATTGCGCTGGTACTAAAAGAAGATGTGAATTCTAAAAACGTTGTTGAGGAGTTAAACCTTTCAACGATGTTCTCACCAATTTTTCCATCCCCTTCAAATATTATAAAAATATCATCCAGGTATCTAGTGTAAAATCGGATTTTCTCCATCAACACGTGGTTGTTAAAGACATGTTCGCCTTCCCAAAATGCCATCACCATATTAGCCACGCTGGCTCCACATGGGGAGCACATAGCTACTCCTACTTTCTGTAGGTAAAAGTTGTCCCCTAAAATAAAAAAGTTGTTATATAAAATTATTTCAAGTAGTTCAATGACTAATGAAATTTCCATAGAAGGGGCATTTTTCTTTTTGAGCATAGCCGCAACCCATTCAGTGGCTATAGTGTGAGGAATACAGGTATACAAGTCTTTGACATCCACTGTCAAAAAATTGCAGTTAGAGTCAAAGTCTAAAGTGTTGATTTTATCCAAAAATGACCAAGAATCTTTGCAAATTTGTTCCTCATCCACGAGATATTTTTTAAGGATGGAATCTACTACTTTCGCACAAGTGTAAGTAGGTGATCCTCGGCTATCCACTAAAGGGCGCATAGGCGGATGAATCACATCCTTGTGGATTTTGGGTATACCAAATATTTTAGGATATCTTGGATGTAAAATTAACATGTATTGATAGTATTCCTCATGCAATCTGCCTTCAATAAACATATCCTCGATACTACTCTTAATACTGGAGTAAGCCCTATTTGTCTCAGATTTAGAACTAAGCTGGTATGCTGAATTATTGACCAAATTGGTCATCCTATTTAAATAATCCTCCTGGTCAAAAATGACAGCCCCTCCTCCTTTGTCTGGTTTACACACACGTAAATTATGAGTACGAACAAATTCTATCAAATCACATTCATTAATCTTAGCTACGAAATTAGTAGAATGTTTCACCTTGTGTCTCAAATCCAGTTCACACATTGTCTCAAAAAATTGAATAAGAGGGTGAAGGGGGGGATTAAATGTACTGGGTACCCAGAAAGGGTTAGATTTAGTGTTATTCCCTTCATAACCTCCCATCATCAAATTAAAATTCAATTTTCTGGTGAAAAGTTTAATGTCTATAGTTGTGTTAACTAAATCCATATTATTTTTAGGAACGTATGTGTAACCTTTAGCTAGTAATTCAACCAGTTCATCAGGCAGGGTCACAGAAGAAAAATTATAAATTTTAAAGTCACCAGTGCTGTTCAATTTGATGTCAGGTTTCATAATCACTAAATTATGTTCATCACTCATAGTTAGATCAACTACCACAGTTGCAATATTATCAGGAGTTAACCCCCCATCAGCGTTAGCTCCAAACAGATCATAACTAATAATCTCTTGGTCCAGTCCTTCAGTTATGCTATAACATTACATTATTTTAAATGAATGTTTGCAACATGTTAGGAAAATTCATCTACATTAAAAAAAGGGTTTGTGATGTAAAATATTAAAATACTAAGTTATTTAGTTAGTTAATTTATTATTATTACTTTTTCTGTTTTGATTTTATTGTTAAAGTTTGTATTTAACTAATACTGGCCAGTAATATCTTTTAATTGATGTCAGCTGACACTTTTAATAGTATTTAAAGATGGCAATTTAAGGTTATTTGTATTGTTCTGAGGAAGTCTACTGATGTCAGTAGACGAAAAGCGCTTCAACTTGTATTAAAGTGTTTGTGTCATCCATTGGACTTATTTGATTCGAGTTATTTGTGGATTTATTTGTGGACTTGGATTTGGACTTGGATTTCTACAGTTATTTGGTGGTTTCTACAGTCTGCTACTTGGTGTGCTGTTTTTGAGATTCTCAGTTTTTGTTTTTTGTGCACCTAGCAGACCCACTTAGCTTCCTTTTTAACCATAGCCTGAGAACTGGCTTTGTTCCATCAGAGTGTAAAACAGCAACAGTAATTCCCATTGCACAAAGGGGGGGGGGCATCAACCAACCCTGAGAACTATAGACCCATAAGTCTAACCAGTCTCATCTGCAAGGCCATGCAAAGAATCATAATAGGCCTTATCAACAAGGACATAGGTGACCTTCAAGCTCTAGACCCAACCCAATTTGGCTTAGTTAAGGGTAGATCATTCTTATTTAACCTAGTATGCTCCTTTGAGAAAGTCACCAAAGCCTTGGATGAAGGTAAGACAGTGCATACCACCTATCTTGACCTGGCTAAAGCTTTTGACACAATTCCCCACTCAGGTATCACTGAGAAACTCTCCCAGCTGGGGACTAACCATTACATCACTAGAAGGGTAGCCAATTAAACTGTCAAAGTTGGTGACTCAACCTCTACCAGTGGAGCTGTCACCAGTGGTGTAATATAAAGATCTGTGCTGGGCTGTTTACTGTTTGCAATCTATTTCTTGCAAGTTCAGGATAAAGTAGATGGTCTTTGGCTTAACAAGTTTACTGATTCCAAATTGGACAAAATCATTGAGTCTTCCAACAGTGTTAACATTTTACCAGAGGGACTAACAGACAAATGAATGGTGTCAAAGCCACTGTCTAAAACTAAATGCAAAAAAGTGTCAATATTATTGCCTTTAGCAAAGTGGAATTCCATGCTAATTGCAGTACTGACAACACTTCCCAAGCTCAAACTCAATGGTGCAAGTCCTGGGAACACAGGTAGATAGGAATCTGAATTTCAACCACAAAGTTTCCACAGTGGTAACGAAAGCATTCCACGTATGCACCTCATAAATAAGGGCATCGCATCCAGGTCTGAGGATGTTATCACACCACTGTACTCAACCCTCATCAGAAAACTAATAGAGTATAATACTCCTTTTTGCATGTACCTCACCAGACACCTGCAGTAGCTGGAAAGACCACAGGGGCTGCTCACCAAGCACTTACAGGGCCTCCAAATCATGCTGTGACATACATGGATAGACTGAAAGCCCTGTCACTGTACTCTGCATCATATAGACTGCTAAGAGTTGACTTTTACCTGGCCGGCATTCTCTGACCCTGCTCTGATGGAAATCCTGCTCATCTGCAAATCTAAAGGCACAAGAGTTAGTCACTCTAGGGATCTTAACCTAGCTTGTGACATTAACAGAACATGCACGAGAAACAGATCTATCTCCCAGTGACCTCCTGTTATCTGGAATAAACTTCCAAATCACATGAAGCAGAGGTTCTCATTGACCCTATTCAAGTATAACCTAGACAAATGGATGGCAGACTGCAAGTTCACCCAAGGGCTTTCATCTATGTCCCTCATGGACAGGGTAGTCGGTGTTGATCGTAGACTCATTCTGCAAATTACATCCACATAATAAGGACAATTGGGGATACTTTGGATGAACATTGCTAGGCCTGTATGGGCTCTAGGGCCGCTAGCCTAGTAATGTCCTATAAACCTATGAACCTATGTCAGAAGTTCTCAGGGACCATATTACCATAGCTGTTATAGAATAAGCTGTAATGCAATAGCAGAAATGGTCATCAACACATTAGCTCACATCACAGATTGTACTACTCTCTTTTAGCCATACTGTCCATCCACACCTCAAAACAGCACATCAATGACAGCAACATCAGCATATCAACTGGTCATAGGACAGTATTAGGCTGATGGCACATAGTGAAACTATCATGTGTATGTGCATATTTGTTAGATTGCATTACATTCTGCCACCGTCCATATAGGACATGTGCACCACACCATGACAGAATTAGCAATCACACATGCAGTTGTCTGGAAATGGCATTGGCTCATGGAAAGACTATGCCTCATGATGTGTGTATGCATATTTGACATGAGGACATCCTTCACTCATCTGCAGGAAGGATGTCATGGCCAGAGGACAAAAGAGGATGTGTGGGGCTACAGGGAAGATATCCCAAGTGGTAGTGAAATGAAGAGCTATTCCAAAGATCACACAATGACCATAATGTACCCTCAACCAGACACACAGCGGTACACTGGGCTTCATATGAATATTACACCTGTGTAGGCATAGAATATCAATGCCATGCAATGTCAGAGTAGCAACACCACATATGTCTAACTGTAACACTCTCAAGTTGCACTTATGGAGTATGATAGCATCATTGTATGTGAGGAGAACATGTTGCGAGCAGTGTAGGGCATGGATGTGGAGTGACATCTGTGTGTAAATTGTCACAAAAGTGATAGTTCTATGTATAGACATGCAAGTAGCTTGCCATCAGATTAGAATGCCTATGTGTGTAGTTAAAGTAGATTGTAAACATTGCACTTAATGTTACTGCCACAGCACAGGCTTGTCTTGAACACTGTCAGTGCATGTTACACAGGATGACATAATCATTGTACACTACAACAAAGATGTTTGCAGGAGTGTTGTACATAACTGTGAACTCACATATCATTCTAAAACTAACTATTTTCAGACCACAGTACTTAAAACAAGTTCCACAGCACAATTATGGCTTTTATAGTGTTGGAGAATACTTTATAGCAGAGTCTAGTGAGAGGAAAATGGTAATAGTAGTATCCCACATGCTGATGTAAAATGCTTTCTCGAATGTCAACCAATTAAACAAACACACACCAGTTGACAGAACTCCTACCTGTCTAAGTACACCACCTAGAGACCTCAGTATTTAATGCAAGTATTACAGCAGAAGTCTGACTTGGAGAGTGTCAGAAAACACTTTATAAGTGATGACATCAACAGTGTCTGATGAGGAAAAGATGGTAATAGTAGTGTTTCACATGCTGGTGTAAAATGCTCCCTCTGATATCAACCAAGTGAACAAATACATATACACACACAAACACACACACACCAGTTGATTACAATGAGAACAGAAACTCTACCTATCTAAGTACACTAAATAAAGACTATATTAAAGTGCCACAGCAGAATTATAATTCAGAGAGTGTCAGACATCACTTTATAAGTGATGACATCAACAGTATCTGCTGAGGAGAAGATGGTAATAGCGGTGTCTCACATACTAGTGTAAAATGTTCTGGCTAATGTCAACCAAGCACACACACACACACACACACACACACACACACACACACACACACCACTTGATTTCAGAAAGAACAGAACCTCTACCTATCTAGGTACACAGATTAGAGAACTCAATACTTAATGCAAGCACCACAGCACCCATCTGATTTTTATAAAGCTGCAGGGCAATTTATAAGGAATGACATTATCACTGGATGTTAAAGAGAAGATGTTGGGAGGCTTGAATGAAATGGATGTTTAGTCGTGTATAACTGTCAAAGTATAGGTACTCTATGAGATTGTAGTGATTACCGCAGGATACACAGTTATACTCTTCTGACTAGACAGCCACACACACACATCAGTTCACTGCAGTGAGATTTGAACCCCTACCTAAGTACACAGACTAGGAAACTCAGTAGTTAATACAAGCACCACAGCACCTGTTTGTTTTTTATAAGGCTGCAGCACAATTTATAGTGTATGACATCGTCATTGTATATTTGTTAGAAGATGGGAGGCCTGCCTCAACTGGATAGCTAGCCATGAACAACTGTCAAGATATTAAAGATATGCAAGTTACAAGATTGATGGGTATGCAAAGTATAGCATTTGCTGTTGTGTTTCCAATGTGCAGGTATGCCTTAAAAAGATAGTTTTGCAAACTATATGCAAACAGCTCTACACATTATGACAAACACTGGAAAACTTTGAATGTGTATTGTCAGTATAAAATGTCCATGGTATATAAGAAAGCTTTTTTATTTATTTCTGCAGTGCACCTGATATATTTGTGAACAAGTACTATGTCTTGCCTTGTGGATATGTATTAAACAGAGGAAGTCTTTTTACACCACTGTGTGTTGGCCTCCTGCTTATTTTGTGGTTGCCCAACAAATACTGAGAGGCTAGGTTTCAAGTGCATGAGTGTGGATAACAGATAGTTCCATTCCTGAATTTACATGTATATTTGGGACAGATGGGTGCTAGCTTTCCTAAATGACTGTTCAGGTCCTGGAAAAAACAGAGGTGAATGCTGCAGCCCTCTCAAATGAGCCCATTTGCAAGGGATTGTTGGAAATCTGGCATGGGTCTTCTAAATGCTGATGTAGATTTGCCTTGGATAAGTTCCTAAAGATGGTCTCTTTTGGTAGTGGTGGTGTTACCCCTGACAGAGAAGATTACTTTGATGTTGTTATCCCCTTTGGTATGTACCTAAACAGGCATATCCAACAACTGGAACTTCCACAGAGGCTCCTCAATAAAAGAATACAGAGCATAAGTAAAATGTCCTATGCGGACCTCCTCAAGGCCCTATCCCTGTATTCTGTCTTCTACAGGCATTTGAGGGGAGATCTATGCCTGGCATGCAGGGCATCATCATACCCCCACTTTGATGGACCTCCTGCATATCTACAAAAACAAACAGCACCAGAATTACCCGTTCTAAAGACTTAAACCTTGTCTGTGATATAAATAGGTCCTGCTGGAGAGATGGGTATGTATCCCAGAGACTACCCTGTCTATGGAACAGGCTCTCCATCCATGTGAAGCAGAGTTCCTCGCTAACCCAATTCAAGTGCAACTTGGCAATTGGATTGGAAACCGGAAATTCATCCCTGGTTTGGCACCTATATCTCTAATGGACACAGGTAACCTGTAAATGGTTAACCTCCCAATCCCCTGCTAGGGTATCTGAACTTGTCAGAGATTTGGGATGCTTAGCTAGGCTTACAAAGGCCCTTGTGGTCATTAGCCTAGTAAACACATATGAACCTATGTTTTTACTTATCCTTGATTGACCAGGCTAGTCCCATTAGCATAGTAGAGTCTTTTCAAGGGTAACACAAGGTGGTACTTAAAATACTAGGGGAAATTTAGCCAGGGCATTGTAGAACTTCTCCTGCTGTTTTCGATATGTGCCATGGGACCTTTTCAATAGGTTCAAGGGACCTTTTACATATATCAGAGCTACCACCAATTCAAGCAGATAGGACTGTGGTTTAAAATTTCATCCAAGGGACAGCATTCACTTTATGATGCATTTTTGTGTCAACAATCAATCTACCTAGTGTAGGAATAGAATCTGCAGCCCTCTGCAGTCTGTAGTGCCACTGACACTGCTGATTTGTGGTCAGAATTACCCACAGATTAAGAGACACAGGGCGAGTGCAGGCAGGGGTTACAGTGGTAAGGACCAGGTCAAGAATATTAAAATCTCTAGTTGGTATTTCTACAATTTGCTCTAGTACATTGGTATTAATGGAGTCTAGGAAAATGCTGATGTGGACAGAAACTATTTTACATGTGTAAGTCTGCCAAATTTGTCTTACTA